>NW_010256929.1:0-6718 GCF_000690775.1 Eurypyga helias | reverse complement strand
CCCTGCCCATGGCAGGGGGTGGGACTGGGTGGGCTTTAAGGTCCCTTCCCACTCAAACCAGACTGTGATTCTATGATTCTCCTTTCCTCTTACTTCCAGCGAGGATACATTTTTCACTTCCTCCATGGGATACAAAACTGACACCTACCAAGTTTACACAGAAGATTTTTTTAGTGCAACAGTGTATACAGCACCTGTTCTCTGGACCAGTTGAGCTTCTGTCTGCAATGCTCTCAGCCACACACCTCTCATGATCACTGATAAAGAAAAAGCATGAAGAGGTTAACAAAAGCCACCATTTCTCTCTTCCTTATCAAACCTTCTATGTTCAGAACAGCATTAAGTTCTTTACTAAGCACAGCAGCGCTGCGTACCTCCTGCGTGAGGAAAGTCAGCCCTTGGTTCGAACAACACCCAAGGTGTTGCACTTGTCCCTTCCAGAACAGCCCACAGGGTTAAGCTGTGCAACTGCCTCCTACTACATGGCTTTCACAAGACCGTATTTTGTACTGTGAACCTTCAAAAGCTGCTGAAGAGTTTTATTTATCGTAGTTAAAAAACTTACGCACAAAGAAGTCTTCTCTTATCCTACCAATTTCTGAACACAGAGTAATTACTGTAATTGTTTAAGTCTTTAGGTTCTGGTCAAAACGTCATTAGACATTAGCCAAGGACCATGTATCAGTGCCCTAGCTGAAATGTTAATTCTGTCATTACTTACACAGGTATTACTTTCCTGAAACCTTGTTTCACAACGTTACTGGACAGCAGGAGTTAACCTGTCTACCAGTAAACTTTGTCACTGGCAACACATCTCCCTGCAGTTGCAGAACTGCCCAAGGTCACTTTTATTAGGGCCACAAGACATCAGCTTACTTAACCTGGCACTGACTGCAAATTCACAGGTGATACCATGGCACCACACACACCAGGCACTTCCAGTAATCACAGTCCGGAACACAAAAACCCCCACCCTTAGTTTTCAACCATCGTAGCTGCGTAGCTGAACAGTCCAAATAAAGACCCAGTTCCTCTGCAAGCAGGCAGCAGGGCCTGCTAATCGAAGTGTTTCAGATTTAAAACCTATTTCCTTTCATGTCCCATGCTGGCAAGTCCTTAGTAACTGCAGACTTACAACTGGCTGGGAGTGTGAGCAAGACTCCCAACCGAAGATAATAAATAGAGACTTAGTGTGGGGGGAAGGTGTCGCTTTTTACTCAAAAACAGAATGGATTTCTGCTTTCCAAAAAGATTAGGGCCAGGATTTGTGGTGGTTCAGGGCTCTGGGGGTTTGGGTTTGTTTTGGTTTTTTTTTTTTTACTCTACAGTGTGCAGACTTCCCAGCCTCAACTTCTTCCTCTACGAGCTTGCTGTTAATAAGGCCAGCAGTGTTCAAAGAGTGACACTGTCCTTTCAAAAAGTTTAAAGCCACTCATCCATGCAACCCAAGGAGTCAACCTTCCACTCTCTTACTCATTTTCAGCAGACGACTGCTTTGTTTCTAGTAACTGCTGCAATATTTAATTTACTGAATTACAGTTATACTGAGATACCCTGGATGTACGCAGAACTATATACGGGGAGGTAGTTTACTACAAGTAATCCATTCCTCTACTCTGGAGACCACGAAGGGCTTGCTCACACAGGTGCCTCAACTTCCCTCAGGACACAGTCTCAGCTATGGTTAAGCAACAGATTCACCAGCTTCCTAAGCAACACGAATTAGTTGTTTAAAGTCTTGTTAACAAGAGATGCATGACCACACCCCCAAACCAGCTGCAAGCAAAACCTGTTTTGAGAATTAAAGCAGCATGAACACTAGTCTCTGCTTTTTTCACCCTGTGAAGACCCTTTCAACCCCTTCCTTTGATTCCTCACTCCCCACCTGAGTGAAAAGCATGCATTAACCTCTTCATTTCCTCTAGTAATACTATGATACTTAGACCAGGTCTTCATCACGGCAGTAAAAACCTCCACAGCAGGCTTCACCAATTCTGATACTGCCAGAGGAAAAACTACAGCACAGTGAAATGAAGCAACATCCATGTTCCTGGAAGTCAGGTTCAACAATTTCCTTGCAGACAGTGGGCAAAACACCATATAGCTGTTCAGTAGGTAAGAGGATTTCAACTTTATGCTACTGGCCTGATGGCATGAACAAACACTACAATCGAACACAAGCAAGGTTGGTAACACAAGCTCAGTTGCCAGTAAGTATATACATAGGTAACTAAAAATTTCCTAAGCTCCCTAAATTAATTAAACCAGATGGCTCAAGTGACCTTGTGCCAATAAATCCTGCACAGTTTAATGAGCTCGTCAATCAGTCGATCATGCACTGAAGTACCTTACGTAAAGTGGAGCAATCTCCACTCCAAAAGCCAGTATTCCAAATATTAATAAAAGTGTTCCAAACCACATCTGAAACTGGGACAGTGTAACACACACCTACTTCACCAGGTGGGAAGTTTATCCGCTGAAGTTATATAAACACCAGTATAATGTTGTCACCCTGCTGTACACAAATAGTCACATTTTACACAAGCAAATCACAGCTGCCTGGTTGCAGGATCTCTTGTAAAGTTATTTTTGAGCAACAGACTTGAAATCCTAAGTAGGACTAAGACTGAGATCCTCTAACCATAATGGTCTGCGATGCCCAACACAAATCAACAAACCAGGAAATTCCAGCAATAGTCTTAAATCGTGTCATACTTTTTTTAAGCAAAGACAGCTGAATAACTAGTTTACAGGCAACAGGCATTTACTTTCAGTCAGAAAACACTGTTCTGGTAGATGAAGTACAGTTCCCAGGGGCCACCGTACGGGTGTGATTTATGACCAGTCCCACCAGTAATCTGCAATGGGATTTTCAAATCCTGGAGGTAAGGAACTCAGGCCAGGTTAAGGAACTTCCAGTACCGTGTAAAACAGTGAGGTCACCCACTGAATGCTGCAGTATTTTTATCTGGGATTGATACCTCTGTGGTGAATCCTTACAGTATCATGTCACAACCATGTCTTTCTTCTCAAACACACAGTACACAAGATGAGTCTCTTCAGCTCTTCCATCCCCAGCTATTGCAATCATTCCCATTAGAATTTCCACATCCCTGCAGCCATACTTGGAACTGACAGGATTAACATGAAGCTAGTAACTTCTCTGTATGGTTTGAGTCACTGATTCTTCACTAACTTTGAAAATTAGTTTTATATAAAAGATCCAAGGCACTAGGTAGTAAAGAGTGGAAAAAAAAAATCTGTGTAAATACCTTTTTAAGATATAAACACCAACAGCAATCTTCTTATTCTTATATTCAAGAGCTTTCATAAAGACAAATTTCAATAAAAAGTATTAGTTTTAAGTATCTACACAACTTTGGAGCCAGTTTACAGGAAAAAAAAAAAGAGAAGCAAACAAGCCAAGAATCAATTTGTTTAAATTTTTTTTCAGTAGCTCATTTACCCACAACACAATACTGTTAAGCTACAAACTGAAGGTAAAGACTGTCAAAAAAATTCATTGGAAAAGGCTGAACAGAGAAAGAGATAGCAGAGTATTTCAAAAGATTACGACTTCTGTAAGTATTTCTGTCAAGAGATGATGTTCTTCTGTTCAGTGTATTTTTATCTCAAGCCAAATGAAAAAGCAGCTGGTAGTGCCAGTTATGCTTCTCGGAGGGGTGGGGAGGAGGGGGACACACTCACCATACACACGCTCCTCCCGAAACGTCCTCAGCACTCGCTGTAACAGCGCAGAAATTCCGACAGCAGAAGCACTTATTCTGGGGGGGTGCTGTGTGGGGGCTCAACAGCAGCATTTCATCCCTCTTCATTATTCATAAATTAATTCTGGGGCACGCCAGTAAGTGGTTGTGCCCCCGCCCCAAGGGAAGTGGGGGATTTGAACAAGGTAAGACCCCGCTGACAGCAACAGAGTGAAGGCAGGCCTCAGGACTCACCCGCTTCCACCCAACTTCTGCAGGCAAAGCAAGGTGCTCAGGCACTGCCCTGGCAGAGGCCACGCATGAGGACAGAGTTTACAACACTCGTTGTTTTCAGAAAAACATTCAGACTGACAACAAAGCAGCCATTAAAGAAGTGACATAAGCAAGGAAAGCAAAGTGACAGTAGGGAGACAAACCACTGGCGGCAATACGAAAATAAGCAGCTGATCATTCCCTTTTACACCCCCCAGAAATAATAATTAAATGCTTTAAACCTCAGCTCAAACTGATCGTTACAATTCGCAGCACAACTGATTTATTCATTCCGTTTTAAAGAACAATGGTGTCAGGCTCCTTCCACTAGTCTGTATTTTTCTGGTTATTTTAAGATCTGACAGGAGACCCCACTCCTAAACTCGGTCATTATTTACAGTTCTAACTCAGTATTGTGTACATTCTCCTGTACTTTGTTACAGGTGCTTAACTGATGCAGGAACAGGAAGAACACAAAAACCCAATAACCCCAAACAAAGAGAGAGAATCACATTCAGCAATTTTTAAGATTCTTTTGAAACTGCACTGTGCTAACACACTATGCTAATTGTTCCCCATCAGATTTCTGTCAGAGGGAAAACTGTTTAAAAGCAATGCATGTCGAAAAAAAGCCCCAACATGGCAGGGCCGACACTGCACCCTTTGGCAGCAGCCGTGTTACCAACCTGAAGGGAATTATTTCAATTCCTTATGCACAACCGCACACATCAATAGCCAATAAACACATCAGAACACGCACTATTTTACTATGCCAGTTGAATTAACAGTGCACACAGAAAGTAAGTTTAACCAAGGAATCCTTCTAAAACTGAAGAGGTGAACAGAGCTCTGGACTTCACACACAAGGAGCGAGACCTCCTCCATCACTGCAGCAGGTTTTTTGCCACCAAGTGAAACCTTTAAACGCACTCAGAGTCAGTGGCAATTCAGTAAAATTCAGTCCACTGCCAAGGACTAGCGTACTCAGTGGAGGCATGTTAACTACGCCACGAACCAAAGGTGGCATTACACCCAACAATGCCAAATGGTGTGGAACTTTTTAGTTAGAAACAAAAAAGATTACCCAGGAAAGTGATAGCAGTTCACCACTCCGTATCTTAATGTGCTACCCAGGCAATGCTTACCCTGAGAAGGGAAGTACTATTACTAGTCTTGATCATGCTTATGAAACTAGATGAAAACGTAGCAGGCCAAGATCCTAAGCTGCAATATTCTTGCAAGAAATACACACCTGTCTGCAACATTCCATAAAATCCAGCACTCCTCCCCCGGGCTTCCACCAGAAAAAGTGCTTTGATTCTCTGAATTACTGATTTCAGAAGGGGTATTTTCCAGAGAGGTATATACACACACGCTTGTGCAGGCGTGCACACGCGTGCTGTAGACTATTCGGTTCCTGGAGAGGCTGACCTCAGCAATCACATCACCTGCTCGTATAAGGTGTTTGTCAGCTCCAAGAACTTCAGGGGTCAAGTCAACATCCCAGCGGCCCAGCTCCACGTCAGGCCAGCATTCATTTTAAACTACAACCAGTTCCTGAAGGCAAATGTTTGTTCAAATACCAAAATGCCTGCAATTGGACAGTATCTCTCAGGTGGGAACCCTTTAATAACGCTACTTTTTATTAGTCACTATAAATGTAAATTTTCAAGCAGCAGAGTTAAGGAGCCAGGATTAAACACAGCCAAAGAGAAAATAACTTAATTACAGCTTATCTCATGGCACATTAGATATTCTGGCTGTATTTTCATCTGCCTAAGTCTGCGCAACTCCTCATAAAGGCAATTTCGTACAGGGTTGACAAAACTTAAAACGCTAAAAAAACCCCACAGAATAAATGAAAAACCAAAACCAATCTAAGTGTTTTACCGAGCAAAGGATTAAGATCATGATTTTATTTTAAGCTTAAATGTGGCATAGCTGTTTCTGATAAGCAGAGTATCTGATTGCTGCTCAGCAAAGTCACGTCAACTGCAGGCAGAAGTACATATTCCCAGTGCTTCCACTCATTATTAACACTTCTCGAGTTCCCAAGGATTCTGTTTCTAGTTGTTCATACATGTTAACTGAAGAGGAATTTTTTCACCTAACGGGATCACTTCAGTAGTGCTTCGATTATGACAGATCTCTAACAACCTGCCACAGAAGCTCATGTCAGGAAACGACAGGATCAGACCGAAGAATGAAAACCTTCTGCAACAGCATCCACTGGAAGGTTCTCTGGGAACAGCAGTTCTGGAACAGTTCTGCACATGAAAGCTGATCCCACTTTCTGTGTCGTTTCTATGGGGTTTGAGTCATGTACTCCTTTAAGGCATGTTCTTTCTTTCACTCGCTGCCTTATAAAAGGCTCATTAAAGAAAACCCAAACAAGGGGAGAAGCACTGACTAAGCTGATAAAACAACGATAGAGGCTGCATCCACAGCAAACAAAGGATGAAAACTTCCCAACTGCAGTCTTCCAAGTTCTTTGTAACAGGAAGCAAAATGTTTTCTTGTAGAAGGAAACAACGTCCTGCCTTCACGTTACCTACCCAGGAGCAAGGAAATCAGCAGGGCCGAGGGGACAGCCTCCTGACCCTGCTCAGCAGCAGCCCGGAAATCCCTACCCAGCGTCTGCAAGGGGCACGCTGAGCCTTTTTCGAAAAACCCTGCAGAATTCAACAGGCGCGTGGGCCGGGGGGGACCCGGGGGGGTGGGGGGAGCGGTGCCACCAG
>NW_010256928.1:0-5598 GCF_000690775.1 Eurypyga helias | reverse complement strand
CGGCCACCGCACCCCTCCGCGTACGCACCGCCGCCGCGTACGCACCGCCCCCTCCCTTCCTGCGCATGCGTGACAGCCGAGAGGCGCGGGAAGGCGGGCGCGCTGGGGGCTTCCCTACGGGCCGCGAGAGAGGTCAAAAATACTGCAAAGGCCCAGCGTTTGGGCTTTTTTCGTTTGTTCCCCCTCCATAATAGTTGTATTTTAAGAGCCATCTAAATCAGCTTTTGCTTTGGGGGGGGCACAGAATGTATGAGATCACGGCAGTTTACACCAACTCCTCATTCAGAACGCCCCAGTTACTAAAAGAGGAATGAAATCTGGCAGTTCTCCCCTGCCAGCCAAAATAACGATCCGGGTCCTGCGATCAGCCTCTTGGTCCCTAACGAGTCACTAAAACACATGGGGCAGCACCCAGTAGCGAAGGGACCCTACAACCTGATGCGTCATCCCCGCTCGCCCTTCTCGGCTTAGGGAGGGACTGGCACGGAAAGATGGCGCAAGCATCAATGTGTTCAGTACCTTCAACGGTCTAGAGCTGAAGAGGGTGATTAAACTGGTTCTCATCCTCCTATTTAAATCAAGGGCTCCTGGTATGTGTGTTCCAGCTGCGCCCTGTACCATGATGACCTTTGAAGTAACGAAAACCATCTTGCCCAAGCAGGTTAAAGTTCATTCTGCTGCCAGCCGCAACCCCCTGTCACATATCCTCACAGGGAGAGTGGCACGGACGTGGAGAGCAAAGCCCGGAGGTCTGGGTATGTGCCGAATTCAGTGCCTGGACAGAGCTTCTGATGAGATCAAAGCACAGAGGATGGGGGCGCAGGTATGACTGCCTCCAGAAACAGCCCAGGGTAGAGACACTGCTGTGTTTCCAGCTGCTGGATTTCCCATGTAGCTCTAATACCAATGTGTTGCAACAAAGCCGACCTCAAGGTGCCAGAGCCAGAGAGCGTTGTAGTCAAATTTACGAGGGTGGCTTAGTGAACACCAAGACTGTGGAATACTGATGTTAATTTTGCAAAACCAGCTGATGGGTTCAACATAACTGTGTCTTTTCACTTGGATGACACCTCTCTTTAAAATAGAAAAGCAAGAACAAAAAGCAAAGGGCTTATGCATTTGGTAGAATACAGAAACAATTTTGGTCAGGGTTGTATCAGAATATAGTTACTGTGTTTTTCTTGCTTCTTCCAACATATTCACGAGACTTCACAGAATCATGGAATGGTTTGGGTTGGAAGGGACCTTAAAGATCATCCAGTTCCAACCCCCCTGCCATGGGCAGGGACACCTTCCACTAGACCAGGTTGCTCAAAGCCTCATCCAGCCTGGCCTTGAACACTTCCAGGGATGGGGCATCTGCAACTTCTCTGGGCAACCTGTTCCAGTGCCTCACTACCCTCTCTGTGAAGAACTTCTTCCTGATGTCTAATCTAAACCTCCCCACTTTCAGTTTAAATCCGTTACTCCTTGTCCTGTCACTACAGGCCCTTGTAAAAAGTCCCCTCCTAGCACCCTGGTAGGCCCCTTCAGATACTGGAAAGCTGCAATAAGGTCTCCCTGGAGTCTCCTCTTCTCCAGGCTGAACATTGCTCTTACATACAAAATGTCTGACTTTCTCAGATCAATATTATTTACATTAATTATCTCTGTAAAGGTTTCCACTGAGAAGCTCAGGCTTTTCACTACTGTGATATTTTTATTTTGTTGCTCTTGGTTAGCTTTTCTTTCAGTTATGGTTTTCTATAGCAGATGGATTCCTTATTCCTTACAGGTTTACCCATTCATATTATTCGTACTCTTCCTTGGGCAACATATACTAAAGGAGCAATGAGCAGTAAGTGATGGGGAAAGAAAAGACCTGTTACACTCATTAATTCTCTGGTTGAACAGATAGGTTCGTACACCCAATTTACATGCAAGAACTGAACAGTAACTCTCCTGTTGTCATTACCAACACGCAGAGCTCAGATTCAAACTGAGAAAAAAAAGGATTTTTGAAATCCACTGAGTACCATACACATTTAATTGCTTTTTCTCCCAGTTGGTAAAACTGAGGCTGCATATGACCATCCAGCCCTACCTTCATTGCTGCACCTCTCTTGCTGATTTTTCCTTGTTGTTGTGCTGTAGTGGCAGGACAGACAAATCCCTTTCCTCATGTGATAGCTGGCGTTTTTACTACTGTGCCATTTAGCACAGCTAAGCCAAGCGATACCTGTGCCTCCCTCGTGGTACTTGTCCACTGGTTGCTGTAGCAGTAGTGGATTTGTTAGGTTTTTCAGTCAGCCTGAGGCAGAGAGGATGTAACTCACAGTTTTGTGAAGGGAGTGTGAAGCCTCACCAAGAACCATTTAGTCCCCATCTGCAAAGCTGAAGGGTCCAGTCACAAAACATGTCCTCATCTGAACACAGAATAATGTAAATGGGTAGGACTTTAAGTGGGTTTCATAAATGATTTACCACTTGTAATCAATGCCACAGTTACACATGGTAACCCTGTGTAGCCACCGTGGAAAAAGCTCATCAGATATACAAATCTTGCCAATTTTTGCCACATCAAAGCTTGCATGAGCACTTGTGCTATCGATGTGTTGGGAATGAGCAGCTAAGGGAAAAGAGGAGAGAGCAAGTCCCCCTGTTTTGGTGGAAACATGGTGACACCATGTTGAATGGGTGGCCTTTGAGCTACAGAGCTCTCAACACATCGCACTATAAATTCAACCGTGTTTTATGGCCTCCCTCTTCACCTTGAAAGGGGTCCTGTGTTTTTCTGCCCCACTAGAACCAAAACCTGTTTATTAATTTAATGTATTTTCTTGACAGCCATTTATGTATTTATAACTGATAGTCTGCAGAAAAATTAGGACTTAATATATGTATACAAAAAATAGACTCTTTTAAGTAAGGCCATGTGTCCATAGGTCATTTTTACTTAAATTCTCTGTAAATCTTAGCTGATTGCTTTGTCCTATTATTGCATGTAATGTACACAGTAGTTAAGTATTTTAATCTTCTTTGATAAATATTGTAGCTTGAGACATGTTTAAACTAAAATGTGGTTCCCCACATAAGCTTTTAAAGCAAAACGTTACGTGACCTGAATCAAATCTTTCCTATTTTACACTTAGCTTTTAGGTAGGTAGGTCACTAGGTAGTCACTTTATCTAGCATAACCTGCAAGTGTAAGTTACATTGCTGTCTCATTACCTTGTTTAAAAATATAGAGAGTTTTATCTTCCTTCTCCTCAGAACTGAGATCTTTCAGAACAAAGAATTAGCCTGGAATTCAGTGTAAAACTATGTGTCAGAGAAGCTGCAAAGTAGTCCCCTGGGATCATCACAAACTTCAGTAGACCTTTAGAGGAACAGCCTACCCATGAGCTTTGAAATTTTGGTGTGGTTAAACAAGCCTCTTTCAGAGAAGTAAACTAGTAATAGACTCAGTTTTGCTTCCGATTCTGGAGTCAGCTATAACCCTGACAAGCCTTCCCTTATGTTTCCGTTTCTTTCACTTATTATATTAAATCATATTATTCGTAGCATCATGAGACCTTATCCTATTACTGTTGGGCTACCTCTATAACACACCTGACTAACTTATTCTTTCCACTTCTTCACCCCACCCATTCTGAGTCTGTATGGCATAACAACCTCCATAATTCCATTATTTTGTAATGACACAACTTCTTTTAAAGATCACATTTTCACAGTGATTCCTAAAAACCTGTCAGCTGCTTTGGATAGCGGGTGTTATCGACTGGGTAAAGCCCACATAGATCTCAACACTCTGCTGCCTTCCCCCAATGCACAGTCAGCGTCAGAAAGAAAACACCTCTCCACAACTTCTTCTCTCATTGCTCTTATGTAGCATCCTGGTCTATTCAGTAGCACTAATAGCATGGGGATGGGATAATCACATTACATTTTTGTTTCTTCACTAGCACTCTGAACAGCCCAATTTTGATCCATCTGCACACCACCTATTCTTTCTCCCTCTTGTAAAGGATTTCACAGTATAAACTGAACGCCCACTACTGCACCACTGAGATCATTACTTGTTATCTTTCCTTTTTTACTCATCAGTCAGATCCTCATCACTGCTGTTATTGATCATTTCAGATATCTATAAATGCTAATCCTGGTCATCAGTGTTGAGCTGGGCAGTTTTTCCCATTCATTGAATTCACACAATGTAGGAAGAGTGACTTGGGAGAAAAATGGGAACTGAACAATCTGCTTTTCTAGCTACCATAAATTTATCAGAAAGCCCATAGATGTTAGAAAACATGATGTGCTACCTTCTGCAGATGTTGTTTAGGCTGGGGGAGAGGGGGTGATGTCCTTGTCAATTTTTTTGTTTACAACAGGAGATGATTACTCCACTACTGTTCGGGGTTGGTTGGTTGGGTTTTTTTTAAGTTACAAACTGCCTGCACTGTTACACAGTGGTAGTGAATGTGATCTTACAAGCTCAAGCTGGTTGGTCTTAGGGTTATTCATAGAATCTGAGCACAGGGAACCTGAACTGCATTCCTGTGCCTAACCTCTCCGGAGGTGTGCCAAGAGCTGCACACCTGCCTCAGAGTGAGAATTTCCCTTGAGCAGGGAACCTCTCTAAATTAGCCAGCAGGAAAGTGTCAAAGTGGAGATTTTTTGTCAAGGCAAGGTTTTAGCTCCACTTTAGATGCACAGCCAGGCACTTTCACCTGAATCAATATGCAAGCCAGTTCTTTTGAAACTGGAGTACAGCTTGTTCTTCTTATCAGTGTGCGACTCAAGTGTTAAGCGTGCCTTGTTACGGAACAATACAATATATAATAATAAGTGGTTCCAGTGACGAGAGAATACCTGGAGCCCAGGACTCTCTTGAGTTCATACCTGAACACAGCTGAAGGCCCCTCAGTTATTGCTAGTCTAATGACAGTTTAGGAACTGATCGCTGTGACATTGTCTCAGCAGAAGCAACCGGCAGGTCATGTGTGTAGAGGTACAGAAAACGAAGCCCAGGCACGGCTCTCCGGTTGCCACCGTGGCCCCTGGCGTGGTTTTGGCTGTGTTTCCCCAGCACACCACCTTGCCGCGGGTCAGGGGTGACTGTGCTGGAGACTGCTCCAGCAGATCTCTTCCACCTTGAACAGGCTGAGCATCACGGGTGAGCTCTCAGCCCACTGAACTAATGCAGAGATCAGAGAGGAGAGAAGAAAGGCCGTCCGCTCTCCTACTCTGTTTTTAAAGCAGGTGGCTGCTGCTGTTTCGCACCACGCTTGACACGGGTGGCAAGAAGACAGGGACGTGCTTCATCTGCGGGCCCTGCCACCGCGCTGCCGAGGCCGAGATCCTGGGGACTATTTACAGACGAAGCGTTTCCGCACGAGCGGCCGAGAGCTGCCTGGGAGGGGGGCAGCCGGCAGACCCTAAGGCGAGCAGGGCGCAGGCACCGCCTCAGCCGGCCGGGTCCACGGAGGAGCAAGTGGCGGCCAAGACTTGGCGTAACAGCGAGGAACAGCGCGGAGTAGGCTTTCTTTGTCCGTCCTCCCTCTGTGTCGCAGGACGAGCACCCGAGGAGAGGGCGGGAAGGGACCCCACGTCCCGCGA
>NW_010256927.1:0-27034 GCF_000690775.1 Eurypyga helias | reverse complement strand
CCCCTCGCTCCGCCCACCGGGGCGGTGGCGGGGGCAACGGCCGTTTTAGTCTGGCTGCTGCTCCGCCGGGGAAATGGGGACGAGATCTGGGGCGCACAGACTCTCCATCTGTAGCGCGTGTTGCGGCGGGTGGGGAGTGTTACTTCCCCGTCCCTCGGGGAGCAGTCGGCCCTGCGTGTGTGGAGAGCCACAGCCCCCGCGCTCTGGGGGTAAGCCCCGCCGCCATTTTGCGCCGCCTTGGCGGGCCGTGTCGCGCCAAGCTGTTGTCACTGAGGGGGAGCTCTCCGCCCTCAGGGGGAAAGGCGGCCCCAAATGCCGCTTTTTGGGAGGCCGTGGCCCGTCGCCCTTCGTGCTGGAAGTGCGTGATGTTGAGGCAGTGTTCGGGAGGCGCTGCTGCCGCCACCTTTCCCCGGCACGCAGAGCTAAACCGCTCCTCACGCACCTCAGAGAAGCGCGAGGGCTGCTCGGAAGGACAGATCCCACCCACAAGTTAGGGTTTGTTCGTCCGCAGAATTCAGCAGCTGGCCTGCAGCTTTCACCTGCGAAAAGTGACATTTCACAGTCCATTAAAAGGCAATTTTTATTTAAGTAATTTACATCTCAGTCCAAGTTAATGTACTGCTTTCCAGACACCTTCGAGTTCGTCCTCAGGAAGTTGACATTGCATGTGGAGATGTGGCAATGTTCAATAGGAAGGAAGTATGTGGAAGTATTGCCACATTAAGGAAAAAGCAGCCAAATAGTTTGAAGAGCAGCAATTGACAGTGGAGGTGCAGAGGGAATTTGTAATAAAACAAGGCTGGTAAAAGCACTCCTATCTGGTGCCATGGGCATGTGAATGGTAGCCCTTTTCAAGAGTCCTAAATCCTACGCCCATTACTATTCTGTGTGGTATTCGTTAATACCTTAGCTGAGGAACATTAAATAGTGTGAATTATTAAATAAATTTATTCCTTCCAGCTGTATTAAGTACCAGATTGACAAAACACCCTTCATACCAGCCCTGAAGGTCGGGCCTGCAGCAGGTAACAATGCTGCAGGCACACAGACCTGCCTGTTACTTTATTTTTTGCTCTGGGAAACTTGTGACTGGCATGGAATGTGCTATGGTATGGGGAAAAGATTTAAATCTCCTTCCCTAGGACCTATTCTGTGCTCCATGCATGACACATTCCACAGTTTGAGGGGCTTAAACTTGCTCTTACAATGTTCACTAAGTTATTTTACTAAGTTTATCAAGCACACTGGTCAGCTAGTTAAATTAACCATGGTGAGCTTAAACCAAGAGACTCTTCCCAATGCAGCCCTATTTGAACAGTGGAAATCTTTGACTGGATGGTATTGCAGATGCCAATTACTCAGGTTTCAAAAAGCTATTGGAGAAATTTGTTGAAGTAAAACACGAGCAAGGGCTATTAACTGCCAAGACAACACTTTTGGTCAAGAAGGTCCTGAGCTGCAAATCAGTGGAGAATGGGGAAATGCACAGAAAGTTTGATGCCTACTGATACAGCTCTTCCATCTCTTCCCCAGGCATCTGCTAGTGGTTGCTTTATTTTACTTTTTTTCACCCAGAAAGAGAACAAACATGGCACCACTCCCTCACCACCAGCCTTGCAGTGATACAGGAGCATTCTTGCTTTTGGATAAATAGTAGGGATCAGTTCACCCCAGTGCTACGGACCAGCCTCATTTCAGGAAAGTCACTTGTTTCATCAGGGTATCATCCCTGCCACATAACAGGTGCTGGTTTGGATTAGCAGGACTTCGGGTCTGCCCTGGTGGGCCTAAGTTCACTTTGTGAAGGCCACACCAGCAGATAAGCCCTGGGTAGGCGTAACTGGAGAAAAGGCAGGCAGTAGATCTGTGGTTCTCAAAACAGAGTAAACAAGTGGCAGCTCTGCTGGAGACAGGGGGTTGCCATTGATGCCTGCCAGGTGGATGCCCCCAGAAATCAAATCCAGCTTCATTACAAGCCCCAAAGCTGGAAGGAAAGGTAGGGGAGTGCTAAGCTTGGTGCTGCCAAGCCACAGAATTAATGAGAATGGCCATAAGCATCTAATGCTGCTAGGAGGAGGATTCCCAAACTCCAGCCCTCCCTCAGTGACTGCCCACCTGGCTTTCCACTGCTATGGCAAAGACACAGTATGGGGCTGGACCGTGTCTGCCACTTTCACCTCTTGCACCTGCCTAGGCACATACCTAATGCTTGGGCTTTGGAAAGAACAGTGAAACGAAATAAGGGAGAGAAAAACAAATGAAATATGGAAGGGAAAGCCCAGCAAAATTTCTGTAAATAGCAAGTAGGCCTTTTCCTGGAAAACATGTATGTCTCATAACAATACATTTGTTTTTATGTTTTCTTAGGCCAACTACAGGATTTAGTCAATCATATTGGAATTTATATCAGAAAGAAATTCTTCACAGAGAGGGTGGTGAGGCACTGGAACAGGTTGCCCAGAGATGTTGTGGATGCACCATCCCTGGATGTCTTCAAGGCCAGGCTGGATGTGGCTTTGAGCAACCTGGTCTAGTGCAAGGTGTCCCTGCCCATGGCAGGGGGGTTGGAACAAGATGATCTTTAAGGTCCCTTCCAACCCTAACCATTCTATGATTCTATGAATTTCATGGCCATTAGAATTTCTCCTAATACTGTAAGTGAAAACACAACAGTGAAAGAACGAGTAGCAGGATCCTTACTACATACCATACACAATGTAAATGAAACCCCAAATGTGCTCTGGGGAGATACCAGGTCTAGTTTTTCACTGTTTCATAAGGTGGAATGCTGGAAGAATGGAAACTGATAGCTTCATTTACAAACACTTAGATCCATCAGAAAACCCAGCAAGTTGTCTCTGCCTGACTCGTTAGCAAGTCTTCTGTTTCCAACCAGCCACTCAGCAGTGAAACTCAATGCCTGGAAGTGTTGAAGGATCATTTAGCTTGAAATTGATAACCCAACCTGAAACTGATAACCCAACCTGAAGGTGCATGTTTAACCTGTGTCATGTGTGTGTTTGGTTTTTTTCCCTTTTAATTTCTCTCAGCTCAGCAGCATTGTTTCTAAGCTACAGGAGAAAGCTGCAGTTCTGCGTGAAGCCATAGCCTCATTTCCATGGCACACAAACTGAGTGGCAGAAGCAAGAAAGGAATGGCAATATCAAGAGGGAATTCCACCTCTTAGATACCTGAAGCCAGAGAGGCTCCAAACCTAGCTCCTCAGGCCTGTTCCAAGAGTTGTCACAGGTAGTACATTATTTCTTGTGTACATGTATGAGGGAGAGAATAGTAGGACAATATCCAGTAACACCAAGAGCTTACTAGCTATGTTATTACTTAGTGTATTTTGGAGCAGAGGAGTGAAGCATGAGCTTTGATATTACAGCAAATTGGTGAGACAGGTGCTGGCTTCTCTCTTTGCTGTGTCGTGTCAGGCCAGCTGTTACCTCATCTCTTCCAGCCTGTCCTCTTCTCGTTCATCCCCTCTTTGTACCACATAGACCTGATTAATACACACACAGTGGGGAGAGCAAGCCGTGTGCTAAGAAAGTCAGAAGGGGCAGCCGGTCAATAGATTGCATTATATGACAGAAGATACATCACTGATGAAGGTGCAAGCAGTCTGCAAGCTGACACTCAAGACTGGTGCTCATCTTAAATGGACTCATTCTGCCCATTTCCCATTGCCAAATCCTTACCCTCATTTTCAGTACTGCGCCTGTTGTCTTCTCTTTCTTGACTAGATTATTCTCAGCTTCTATTGTAATCCTACCTGGGAAATGGTTTTGGTCAGATTTTGCAGGGGGTCTCCACGTGTCCCATACTCTTTGTGTGTGATTCAGATTTGCTCACTGACAGAGATACTTGGTAGGATGCACTTTTGTCTCTGCTAAATCCCACTGAGCTCATGTTACATTGACAGCTAGAGTATGGAAGGAAAACACGTGAACAAAGAGATTGAAAAACTCCTGTAAGTAGTAACTGCTCACAACTGCCTTCATTGCCTCTGAGATGGACTTGTTCTCATTGCAAAGGACTGTATGACCTTGATGGATTACAACTGTAAATCCTTAGTCTTCTCTTGCTGCAAAGTATGAACAGACTTCCTTTGGGATGCTCTTCATTTTCTTACATGTAGTCTGCAGTGTGAGACCTGACTGCCTAAGTGACACTAGAGATGTCACAGCCCAGGGCTTGCTCTGTGTCAGGGGGAGTGACCAGTGAGGTGCAGAGTTCCTCCTTTGCCATGCAGCCAATGCAGCTGCTGCCTGTAAGGGGTCATATGCAGCAGCATCTCATGCTCTTTGATGCAGGAGTGGCCAGCAGACAACTCCTAGCGGATGTAATCAGTATTCCATACAAGTCCTGTGCTCATCTTTCCTAGGACTGCTTTCAAGGATCAGTTGTACTTCATCTGAGGAGAGATTGCAGAATCAGGCCTCCTCTGAATCAGAAGAACACGAGGAAGCATCTCTCTCAGTCTCTTGGCTATACAGTGAAATCCTTCTGAGTCCTCTGACTTTAAACACTTGATGGAGCCATGAGGACACATGTTAAGGAGACGTGCAGGGTGACTATTAAGAGAGACATGCTCCTGGAAGCAAAAGCAGAGAGGAAAAGCAAAAACTACAGAGAAATGCCAGACAGAAACCATTTGCACAGGAGCCCAACCTCCTTTGCCACCCATCACCTCACAGAAGGAGTTGGGACAGACTGAATGTAACTGTGAAAAAACAAGGGAAGTTGAGACTAGGTAGGGGAGGAAAGATGCTTACTATATTTAACCTCCAGAGTTTGGCCTCTTGATGCTTCCCTCATTACACCACCACTGGGATCAGAAACTTCTGTCATCATACAGGCTACTTCTAAAATCCCTGCTCTATCTTTTTAGTCTAAAAAGTCACCTGTTGCATGCTAGAATATTTGAATGATGTGCTCTTGGGTTTAGAGGCTTATGAAGGCTTTTTATTGCCGTGCCTCTTTCTGGCTTAAATGCCTGGCTGACCGCAGCATGACCAAAGGACATGGTTCCTTTCTGGCCTGCACACTGGTGTGGGAGTTTGCTTGGGTTGGCCAAGTGCTAGTGCAGGAAAGCATAAACACATAACAGCTCTTAGTCTTCAGTAGCTGATCTTCAGGGGGAAGGTTTTGTTCTTCAGAGGGCAGCAGTGGCTCTGTTGTGCTGTTCCTCAGTGGAATCTCTGCTGAAAATTATCCCCAGGCTATCAGAAAAAGACACTGTGTTTGGGCCATGTGCAACTGGATACAGCAGACAAATGTAACTGAGCAACCAGATGGATCCGGGGAAAAAAAAAAAAAAAAGGCCTCACTAAACAAAAAGATAATACTTACTCCAGCTTTACTGATCGGATCTCATCTTAGTCCTGCAGAGGTTTCACCAGTTAAAACTCTTCAGTCCTATCCTGCCTTGACACTAATACCTACATCTAGCCCCACTCTTAAAGTGGTATCCCATTCCCAAACATATTTAAAAGGCTTTCATCTTTGCTAGCATCACACCTTGCAGAATCTATCTCACACTTATTGACATCTTCTGCTCTTTAGGTCTGAGAGAGTCCACCAAAGAAGAGGTACTAATTCAGTGGTACCAGTGCCTCCATGCTTTGGCCATAGCAATGCTAAGCTATTGGCCCCTTTTCCCACCACCCTGCTGCTTAGACTGGAGTGCTATGAGCAATAAAGTTGAAGGAATTTCCTGCTGCATATAGACATAATGCATTTGGATCCTCCAATATCTGTGCCTTTTAAAAACTACATTACATTTCAAACTAAGTTATTTGCCCCTTTTGCCCCGTTAGTAATAGCAAACTAGTTCCAGCCTTCTCTCTGAACAAAGGAAAAAGCTGAACTATTCACCTCCTCCTCTATCTTACGGCGTGCCAGGGAGAGGCAAGAAAAGGGCAGTCCAACTCCTCACAACCACACTAAGAGGTATCCCAGCTCCTGGGCCTTTGGCACAGTGCGTCACAGAGGAGCATTCCCACCAGTGTGCTCTAATGAGCACTGATGTGGAGTTGGGAAGGAGGCCATGCAGGTCTGGAGATACAGCCTGCTTCACAAGAGCCTTGCCTGTGTTCAGAGCAAGTTTCTCTAGCAGTGTTATCTTTAGTCACACGAGTGTAATTACCCTTTAAAAAACAGGGAGGCATTATAATCTTTATTTCATGACTCAAGTCACAAGAGTATTCTGTATGGCCCAGATACTTAACAAAAGAGCATTTGTGCTGTATATATACCTTTTATTTTCAGTAGCACAGACTTTATTGATGTTTCCCAAGCAACCATTAAAAGTTGCTGTGCAATTGTAATCAGACTATAACAGATGGTTTATATGTAATTCACAGTGTTTCTGGTGCGCTTAATTTTATTTTTTTTACCTCAGTCATGCTTAGCTGTAATATTAATGACGGACTGCCACCCAGTGTCCAGAAAGGGCTAGAGCTCACTCCAGCTCACAGTTACATCCATCAGAACAGCCTTGGCCATAACCTCTATTAGTTGAATTTTCCCATGTCAAGAACCAGAAATGCCACTAGATGTCATGTAGGGGCATTTCACAACGTGTTAGTTTGAAGGAGGGATCTTCCCCTCTGCCCCTAGGGCTCAGATCTCCCTCCTTTGGCTGAGAATGTGCACTGTATTTTTACTGTCCTTCTTATGGGCAGGAATCCTTTCTCTAGGAATTTCCAACACAGTATATTTTTAGAAATCTCCATGATTGCACACCATACATCGCAGAGGACTGATGTTTTCTTGGAAATTTTCCAGCTACTCATGCTTTTCCCCATGGTGGGGTTTTTTGTTTGTTTGGGCTTTTTTTTGGGCGGGGGGGGGGATGGTTGTTAGTGATTTTTTTATGTTTGATTTATATTCTGATGTTATACAGGCGGAGACAAAGAAGGAACAGAAACAGTCTTTCTGTTCATCTCATGTTACTGTGCACTCACGTAGATCCTGGCCCTAGTAGACCCAGGGATACTTCCTTGATGGTCATGAGGTAGCAAAGTTACAAAATTTTCTGAAGAGGAAGATAAGCCATTGTTACCAGGATCTCCAGTTTTATATTTCAGCCAACAATACTGCTTAATTTTAATCATGGGATTAAGATTGCTTCCACTCTATGAGAAAGGAACAGAAATGCTTTGCTGAATTTGGAAATGAAGAGTAATTTATTTTGCAAAGCCCCAATTAGTTTAAGAGGTTAAATCTACTGTTTTCATTAACAGGAACTCTTGGAGCACAGCTTATGCCTTCTTAAGGGTCTTAGAGTCAAAGAGCTGCAATCCAGCTCACCTCAAAATTCAGTTGCTGTGGATCTCATGTTTGGTTAGCTCCCAGCCCTGTTTCCCATCAAAGTAAATTGGTAAAGATTTCCCCATCATTTCTGAAGCCGTGGCTTACATCTCCTTGAAAATCAAACACTAGCTTTACCAAGGTATATTGGTACTTAGGGAGCCTAAGTCACATCCTAGGGATTTCTGATTCATGAGAAGGGATATCCTAGCCTGAGATGGACATAATGGTTGCTACCCTGGCTGCTTGCTGCGTCTCAGCATTTCCTACCCCATTGTCCAGACATTTCAGGAGCTGCCATGTGAACAGCTGAGCAGCCACAGGCTGCCCGCCAGGATGTTATAGCAGACCACAATCCCCAGGCTGCACCAGTACATGCAGGGCTGTAAAATGCAGCAGTTCAGCTGCTGTGCGGACAACTGAAATGTCTGGGCAGCGAGAATGGGCACTTCAAGAAGCTGGGTGTGCCAAGCAGCCAGGACAAATCTGCCAGCAAAGCTGTGCTCAGCTATCTCACTTTCCACTAACCACGAAACTGTATGCCCATTTGGCTTGGCACAAAGTCTCTGCAGACACGCTAATCTATGAATTATTGTCCTTCCAGGGCCTCTTCAACCTGCATCCATTTGCCATGCTGACTGCTCCTGAAGCTGCAGAATATGCCTGGAAGCAAAGTGAGCACATTTCACCCCAACTCCCACGAGGCCAAGGCAAGGGTACGTGGGGCAGCAGCACATGGAAAGGAGAGTGTAAACCTTTGTCTGTGCCTATTCTCTTGCAGGGGAGACAAGCTACAGGCATTTTCTCATCGTAACCTAGAAATAGTGTCTAGCTCAGGCTCCTGAAGTTCATGACAATTGCAAAAGGAGCATTTTCCTCAAGTTGAGGTGAATGGTAAGATTACACATTTCTAGTAGAATCAGCCTTTATGTCTGACAATCACTTGTTTGTTCTTAAGCTTACTAAGGCTTTTGCAAAGGTCAGTTATGCTACTGGCCAGTGTCAGAGCCACCCCTTCTTCTCTGCTTCTTGTCCAAGTGCAGCAGAAATGACAGTAATTTCAGGAGCATTAGAGAAGTTGAAGGTGGGACCCCTTACCTCCAACCATGTATTGCAACTGATACCATGCAGTAGGTCTGTAAACCAGCCTGGTGGCACTCTGTAAACCCAAGATGACGTCAGGCTCTTTCACCCTCCTAATGCATCAAGTACTAGACAGCAGCAGCATATCAAAAACCAACTCTTGTTCAGCAAGGAGAGCTAAAAAGGACAGCAGGCAACTGGATTGACCGACGAGAGGACAGCAACAGGTTGACAAAGGAGGTCTGAAGAATTCACACAAGCCCGTAAAACTGTTTTTGCAACACTACCACTGAAATGTCACAGCTAGAGCACCACCTCACGCTACCCAGGGCCCACAAAGCCTTTCTTGTCTGCCCTACTCTGTACTCTTTAGCATGAGATGTTTCATGGAAGCACTGATTTATAATACGGTATCAATCCTAAATTGGACTTTCACTGGAACTGTATCATACCTTGGCAAGAGGTGTCACTCATGAGCTGCAAAGTCAGCTCTGTTAATATTCAGCATACACATAGAAAGCACTTTTGCTAATATCCCTGCAAAACACATTCACTACTATCATTTTTAGGTTAAAAAAGAAACCAGTTGAAGACTATTTTTAAAAAATTAACAAAAATCGTCGTCCATAAATAACGCCGTAATGTCAGATTAGCCTAGCCGAGCATGTACATGAATTAATCTCTGCCTTTCTATTTGCCCATGATTTGCTAAAGCCTATTGTTTGCTGCAGCTCCACTAAGCAGGAGAGCTAAGAAAACATTCCAGCAGCAGGGCTGGATTTGACCAAGTAAAGGGGCTCCCCCACAACCCTGGGTTCAATATGCATCACATGTCACACAGCAGGAGGGAAGCAGATCTGCCATGCAGTCCTCATCTCTCCTGATGGATTCAGACCTGCATGCTGTGCTTGTGTTTATTAACATTTGCATCCTGCAGGGAGCTACACAAGCAAAGCAAGGAATCTCTCCAGAGAGCCTGGAACAGATTCAACAGCAAGGAATGCAAAGGAAGCAAAGACATAACAAAGACCCAGACTTCATGTACCTCACTTCGCTGTAGGTGAGCTAACTGACGTCATCTACCTTGGCTTTGGTAATACATTTGCGTCTTGTGCCTGGGGTTGGCTTTTTTTGTTTTGTTTTTAAATCTCAGCAGTTGCTCCTTCCTTCCCACCCCTCATGTCTTGTATCCAAGACTCTGACATTCCACCTTCTTCCCTTAGCCACCTCTCTCCTGCTTCCTTGCCAGTGTGTTGGGAACTTTCATTTTCCCAGTGCATCCCTACTGCTTCTCAACTCACCATGCTACTTTTACAGACCCAAAGAGCTTCCCCTTGTCCACAGTGCTGTGCAACTCCCACACATGATCCAAAGAGGGGCAGGAATGAGCTTCCCTGCATGTAACATGAGGGTTGTGCCTCTCAAGATGATCCTATTTTCTTCAGCTCCTCTCTTTAACCATTCTGTTTTCTTATTTCCTTAAAAGACTCAGCTAAGAAAAAGCCTCTCCCTGCACTGCCAGTGTAACACTGAAGCCTGTCTTCCATTGCCCATTTCTAGGCCTCTAATGTTTTGCCTCATACCCATGCTGTGCTGCCTAAGAACACTCCCTGTTCTCTAGAAGGGCTGTCATAACCCTCAGCCTTGTACTTACAAACTCTACCCTGGGATAAGTGCCGGGAGCACATGGTTCTCCTTCCACGTCCCTCTCCCTCCTCTGTCAGGAAGCCTGGGCACACAGCATAGAGTATTTCTACAGGACTCTTTCTACTTAATTCCATAGAAGTTTCAGGGCTCAGTGGCAGAGTAGAAGTGTTCACTGCTGAGAGGTGTGTTTAACACTAACTGCAGGGTAGAGAGACTCCATCAGAGCTCTTTACATATAAAAATGATAGAAATGAAGATTACCAGCTACTTCTAGCCAAGGGATAGACATCCATCCAAAGTATGGTCACATACTGTACAGCTGCATTAGCCCATGCCTTAGAGACAGTCCTGTACTCTAATGCAAAACACCTGCTCAAGGAAAAAACAATAAATGCTCCTGAAGAAAACCAGTTTTCCTCCTGCCTGCTGATTCTCAGTCACTGAGCCTGTTTATGGAGATGCCAAAAGACAAAAAAGATGCAAGAAAGCCTAGGAAGGGTTAAACTGCTTTTAGAAGTCCTTGTGGATTCAAAGCTTGCCTTCAGCTCACCAGGTTCACAATTTTTTGTGGTAAGTTACGTTAAAAAAAGAAATATTTCCTATTAAAATCAGTGTAAAATAAAATGTAGTTGCTGTAAACACCTGTCCTTGCAATGCTGAGCTGTCCTTGAGGAAAGAACTAACCACAGCACATGAGTTTTTGATTCTCTAATCAGAAATTGAAGATTAACTGGTAAGTCTTTGTGCTGATATTCATGGGGCTTTTCGGTCATACCATGCATTCCTCCACTTTCCTTTCAAGCCATGTGAGCCAAAATTCAAGGCCTAAGGGAGTCAGATGAGAAGGCTAGAGGGACCTGTAATCGACATCAACATCACCCTCCCTTACACAGGAACTCTTTAGCCATGAATTTCTGTGGCATCAGCTGTTTTGGCCTCATTAGTTCACTCTGCAGGAAGCGGGATTGCTGGAACACTATCTAACCCCATTTAGCAGTTCCTCTATGGCCTGTGCTCACTGCTGGGACAGGTCTGCCCTGTCACATTCAGCACAGGCTCATCCCTGGACCTCAGAGCATCAGCTTCTAAACAGAGGCTTCTGTTCTTGCAGACAAATTCAGTAGAACACTAGGCAGTAGCCGGTGCCAAAACCTGAGCAAATTCCATCCAACTAAAACAGCATCAGTCTGACCCCTTGAAAGCCAAAGCAGAGAGAAATTGTACTGTGCAATGAGGTCATCATAAGAGGGGAAGGGGGGATATTGCTGCTGAGCATGTGAGAAGAACAATGGCAAGGGGGCGGTTAAGATTAGACAGCTAGAGAGAGAGATTAACATCTTATGACTGATTTTTGTTCACTGACCTGCAATAAAATAAACAGTGGGACTTCAACAAGTAGGTTATTAGCCATGCTATTCCAGTGCTATCTTTCCTATTAGACTACTGCTGTGGTCCTCACTTTCCATTGGCTAATACTTCCTTGGTTTTAGAGATAAGGCTGGTGGAGTTAAGAGGAGTAAACAACAAAAATCTTGCTATGCTAATAAGCATAAAAACAGTCTTTCATTTTCAGAGTGAAAATACCTTGGGGTCACGGGGACATCCATTGTTCAAAACTCGTGCAATCCATGCAGCAATAACGGTTTCTCTACATCATTCACTATCCCAAAGATCTACCCACTGGTTTGCCATATGGTTGGACTTGATCTTAAGGGTCTTTTCCAACCTAAATGATTCTATAAATCTATATACAAAGGATTACACTATGAAATAGTCAGATGTCATATTAAAGCACTGTGACAACTTAGAACTAACTTTCTGTACCAAGTACTTCTTGCATGCTCACACTGCCTGGTACCAGTTCTGCTGTGTCCAGATCAGCAACCCAGCCAGCCAGCAAACAAAACTCAAGCCCCAAACATCGCAGTTACAGTAATAGCAGCAACACATCAAGTCAAGTACAACAGTTAAGCAACCATTATGACAAGGAAATCCAACAGGATGAAGGCAGGTTGTCTGAGGTAACCCAGAAAGCTCGGAAGAATAGGGCTGAATATACTAGAGAGGACAGTATCATATCTAACCTGTCTGGAAATGGTGAGTGCGCATTAGCCCCTGTCATTTAATAAGGATACAGTTAAAACCAACATCAGTAAAGTGGTTTGTGATGGAAGGATGTGAAGATGGAGGTTTCATATTCCCCCCTCTCCGTCTCCCCAGAACACACTCTTATATTTCTCCTTCCTGTCTTGCTGCAGCACTGAAAGCCCTTTTCTTCAGCCTGAAACCTTGTAATAAAAGCTGCGCTCCACTAAGTCTCCCAAACCTTCCCCTGCTCTCCCTCCTTACAAACACTCATTTGTTCCACTGGAGTTAGAAAGTATGTAGTTGCAAATAGAGCTCTTAAATAAATTAGATCTACAACCGTGTTCATCTGCATGCCAGGTTAACTGATGTTGACAAGGTCTTTACATGCTTGAATGAGTTTCCCCAAATGCAAAAGATTATAGATCTGGTTTTGAAGGCTTTTGATCTGAAGCCTCACCTACTGGTGATATAAGACATTTGTATAAGCAGCTTTGCATATCCATGAAGCAATTTGGTTTTAAGAGTCTAAGATTTAGGTGCAAGAAAATGATAATCAGAACAGAACAAGTCAAGGGTTGTTCCAGCCCTGCACCAAACAAAGCATTAAACAATACTTCTTGGTTCCAGATAGAAAGCAACTGGAGTTTAATGCAGCTTGCTCACTTCGGATTTTTAAAACAGGGGTTTTTTGAAGGAAAAAAAAAAAAAAGATTTACAGTGTTATCCAGTAATTCAGATACGCTGATAAACATCAAATAAGAACAATTTTATTTCAATCTTTTTAGTCTTCAGGGATGCAGCAGTTTACCACACACCAGGAAGGGACTGAAACTTTATTCACTGCTTCCTCTTCACATGTCTGTGTTAAAAACTGTACACAATAGAAGCAATTACTAGGCAAAAGCTAACATCACCACATGAGATGAAGACTTCCTGTTTCCAGGATAAAGCGGGTGACAAAATATTGAAATGGAAGCAAAGTTCATCTGCTCTCACCAAAAGAATGATTACCGTGGGACAAACTTAGGCAAGAGGTAATCGACACAGAGGGAAGAAGGAGAGGAATAGACCTACACCAGAAACTGCTCAGGTCTGCTGAATTTGATTGTTTTCAGACAAAGAAGGGTCTGTAAAGATTCATTCTTATACATGCACACCCACTGGGTCAGGTGCACCACCTGAAACAGCTGATACCAGCTGCAAGTGTGGTCCACTTCACAGTTACACAGTAATTCACTTGTCCATAGCATCAGCAAATGCAGCCCAAAACCCAGAAAAATGAGTCCCTGGGGGAAATGCAATAAATGCCTTAACTGCAATAAAGACAAAACATGAGGTCTCCCAACAGCTTAGAATGGGACCTTTTGTGTTACTTTTGCAGATGCAGCATTAGGACTATGGTATATAAAAGCAATCACAGTGTTTGCTCACAGCTCTCAGCTTTCACCTCAGCAAACTGTCAAAAATGGCAAAGCTAAGTGGAAGGCTCAGTATGCCAGTACCCCGCTCTGACACAGACACTGGGATGGTCTATGAGTCTTTGCAAATGTTTATATTGCAGATCACTTTTTTATGAAGACAAGAGGCTTCTGGGCCCACTGCTATGAATGTAGCAATTCCCACCTTGACCTGTGGTCCTGTGTGAAACAATGCTGTTCCATCCAGGTGGAAAAAGGCAGCTGGACAACTTATGAGAACCCCAATTACTCAGGACACCAGTTCTTTTTAAAAAGGGGAGACTATCCTGGCTTCCGGAAGTGCTGCAGCCTCTGCAATTCCATCAGGTCTTGCCATGTAATCCTACAAGTGAGTTCTACTTGGCAGCATATCACAGTTCAAGAAATTGGGTATAGTTGATCCTTTAATAATATAGTTACACAGTCTCATCAAGTAACTTGCGAGACAGCCAAAGTTCAGTAAGGCAATGCAAAGTTTCACTGGAGATTAAAGAAAATCTGTGCCATTTCTACCACCTGTTCATAACTTTGAGATGCTGCAAGAAAGCTGAGTGTCTGTTTCTAAGCAGAGACTGTGTTCACATTGTCTAGGGAAGGGCTAGCAGGGCCAGCTGATACCAAGGTCTGCTGTAGGCTGACGTATCTGGCTTGCTCATGACCGTACTATGTTAGGATTCAATGATGCAAGAATATGTTAAATCACATGTACAAGGGGTATGGCTTTTCTAACATAAAAGTTGGGTTGGTTAAAATCAGGCAAAGAATTAATACTTGCTAAAGTACTTTTCTGGTTAGTACGATATACTGTACAGTACCAGCCATAGCAGCAGGAACACTCCACGTGCCCGTGCTCACATGGCTCAGCCGTTGGCAACATGGCAATTGCCTGTACACAGGTGTATGATGGGAGCGTATGGAGTAACACGGTAAATGTCTTCAAGTAACATAATTCTGAAAAAGCCACATTATTCATGCCTGGTCACAAAAATAAGTGCCACATGTCATCTCAAAGTCACACGAATATGTTTTCTCTGTTGTCACAATATAGAGTTCTTATAAATCCCATTTCTTCAAATCATAAAGCATCCTCCACTTACTTCCTACCGCTCATGTAATCATACTCATTTGCTGGCACTCCTGAACTCCTCCATGTTGGTAAGAATTAAACCTCCTCTGTTACCTTCAGAAGAGTGAATCTCTTTGCAATCCTGTCACCAGAATAGAACATACTTCTCAGAAATGCACGTAGTAGCTGGGGAAGTTGCCTTTTTCTGTATGTCTGTCTTGTTCAGTCATGTCAGAATAAATTAAATCTCTCTTTCCTGTATTTTCGCCGTTTGCCTCTGCAGAATTCTGTTTCCCATAAGGTGTAGCTCTATGAAAAAGAGGAGGTCCAAGGCCAAATGTTGGAGCTCACTGGTGATTGCACATCAGTCCCAGAGTACGTCCACCTCCCTGAGATCTGCTCCTTCAATGTTTTAGATGGCTCTTAGATCTTGTATGAAAAGCCCAACAGTATTTACTGGAACAAAGAAGATTCCTTGCCTGGAGTGCAGTAAATGCCAAAATTATCTCTTTTCAGAGGCTGGCTGACCTGTACTGAGTTATTACTCCCACGCTAAATAAACAGTGAATGCATTCCAAAATCCTTGTTCAAAACGAATCTTCCTTCAAAACTACAAACAAATTAAAAGTTGTGTGGTCCAGTGGGAAATCCGATTTCTCTTGCATTGTAGGGGGAGAGGGGGAATACTTTAAAAAATACAATTATCCAGCTGTTCCACAGTACATGGTAATTTAAATAACTGTTAAATGTCCAAGTGCAGATTGCTAACCCTAGTAAGTGTAGAGCTCCTCGGTCGTTACTTCATTGGATATAGCTATTACTGGGAAGGTCTGATTCTTTCATCTAAGTTTTCCCCAGTTTTACAAGTTTTGATGTAGGAATAGATTTCAGCTCTATACTTAAGAGGTTTAACAATATGTAGTCAGACCTTTAACAGTGATTTAAATTATCATGTACTGTGGAATAGAAAAGTAAGACCCATTAGTAGTTTTATATGCAGTGAAATACTGACCAAGGAGGAAAAGGACAGAAAGATGCAGAGGAACTCAGAACAAGGTGAACACTGTATTTGGCGTTAAATTCTTCACACAAACAAACTGCCATGCCACCACCAGTCTAGGAAAGCTTTCCAGCCTCAGCTCAGCTGATTCCTCCAGAATTTTTCCAGATCCTTAAATCACAGCACCTTTATATAGCATGTTTTAGTGAACCTGTACTTCATTGATTAGATGTGTAGCTGGTGTTAATTTCTCTGCCTCTACTAATTTCAGAGCTGTACTGATCTGCTGCAGCAGGAGACTGAGCCAAACCCCTCAACTGCCAGGCTATTCTGCATGTAAAAGAAATTAAGTAAGCATACCAGTGTGGATTAGAAACAGGACAACATCTTGTTGTGCTGGAAAAACTCAATTGCAGCATTAATTATCATTCAAGTAATTTTGTATATGCCTAGTAATCATCACTGAATCCTGTGCCAGCAGGCACTCTGTGCAATAATGAACAAGAGCCACAACTAAATATAACAAAGCACAGTTAAGGGATCTCACATCTTAACATACCTCTTGCATTTAGGTAGTGGAGTCTAGATATGCCTAGTAAACATTCTGATAATGGAGTCCTTTCATAAAACCAAGCAATTTCTACAGCAGTGAGGTAGACTGCTTAAAACACATCTCCACTTGGTAATGTCAGAGACCTCATTTAGACGTTATTTCACACTCACATGACCCATCAGTAATAGCCTCTTAGCAATCCTCACTGGCCTTTCCCTAACAATACCTGAGAGGAAAACAGAACTATTCTTTGCCCTTCTCATCCTTTCTTTTGCACATGGGACACTATCTCTGCCTGCCTGTCCTTTACTGCACAAATAAGCTGTTCAACTGCTGCAAATGTCTGGTGTCCGTAAGAACACCACACTTCAGCTAGAGAGCAATGGAGCATGAACAATTCGGCTCTCAAGGCAGAGGTGTGAAAAACTGTTACCTCTTGTTCACAAATGCCTGGTATTGTGCATTTATAGGAACTGCAAAGTGTGAGTTGTGTGTGTCAGCGTGCTTAGGTTTGCAAGTAACCCAGGTTTGCAAAATAACACAGCAGTTCAAGAACAGTATCTACTTGCCTGTTAAGACCAGGGAACCAAAACATTTCATTTACCTTCAGCAAGAATAAAATAAAGACAGAACAGACCAGCTCCCCAGACAGCAATTAACATATGCCTATATACTCCAGCAAAGCATCTAGTTCAATTAGTGCAACAGAGAAATATGGCTGTGTTGTGATGTGTAGGTTACATGCTGGCATTCCTCTGGTCAAAGGCAAGAATGAACAGACACTGAGGTGCTGGATTGTGCCCAAAGAGGGCAATGAACCTGTTGAAGGGTCTATAGAACAAGTCTTACGAGAGGCAGCTGAGAGAACTGGCATTGTTTAGCCTGGAGGAGAGACTCAGGGAGACCTTGTCACTGTCTACACCTACCTGAAAGGAGGTTGCAGCAAGGTGCATGTCAGTCTTTTCCCAGGTGACAAGCAATAGGACAAGAGAACTTAAAACTGAGTTGTGTTTTAAGTTCAAATGCAAGTAAAGTTTCTTCATCTGAAGAAAATCTATGCTGTTGCATTTTGCCTCAGTGTCTCATACCGAAGCTCCAAAAATCTCCCTGCCTCTCAAATGAAACATTTCTCTGTGAAGATTTAAGGCTCTTCTCTGCCTTAAGTAAGTGGCACCCATCCTTCAACTTCTAATATCTTCATTGATGAACTCTGAATTACGTTAATATAGAATTTCAGCAGCAAAGCCTGGATGGATGTAAATGTCCATTACCGCATGTTTTTCATTACATCATTTTCTCTCACATAAATGTTCTCTTACTGTTAAAGGAAACAAGCAGCAATACCTGAACTGAAGGCTCTTGAAAAACAGGACAGTTTTTATTTACTGTGAAAACCATTTCACAATGTCATCACTGGGAATCCACATACATTAAAACACCTTTGTCTCATATAATCAGGGAAGAGAGAGTAAAAATAAAGCAACATGAAAGAATCCTGCTGCAGCATTTCCAGCACTTCTGCTTGCACATATGCCATCCATAAAAGAACAGAAATATTGATTGACCTACCCTATACTCTGATCCTCTGTTTTCTGACAGCAATGAAGTCTGTACCCCAAAAAACTACTGTGATTGCCTTTTCTTTAGAGAATGACAATGGAGAGAGGGAAGGAAAGCCACATTCATTCTCTTTACTGAGCAAAAACTTAACTTTTATTCTATTTCCTGGGCATTTCACACAAGAGACTCCTGACTCCTCCTGCATGTTGAGGTCTCACAGCTAAACCTCAGCAAAAATGGCAAAGAACAGCCAAGTGAATAGAGAGCTGACAAACAACCTAGTACATGCATAGCTCCTTGTGGGCAAGAGTGTTTGCAAACAGAGGGGAAACCTTTAGTGTCTGTTTTATTATTTAGCTCTTTGATCAGTTTTTTTTAAATAAAGCCTATAGTATACTTGGAAGCTTTGAAATGCTAAAATTTTTACACATAAAAATCTTGGGTTTATTTTTCTGTTTGGATACTTTCCTTTTGAGTTTGCCAACTGCTGAAGGAGACCTAAAGTTTATAAATTGTTAGACTCCTAAGATGTACAGGAAAATAAGGTCAAAGTACTCTATTCCAAACAAGCATAATAAATATCACCAAACAATGCCGCTGAATTTAAATATCTCTAACCTGATTTTACTGCTGCTAAGATAAAGCTGCTCAACAGGACAGAGTGCTCAATGATTAGCTCAGGTTAAGACAACAGTCTTGTTTTGTTCCATTATCATTAAGAGAGGTGGAAACTTCCACATAATTCAGACATAGGAGAATTATTCTTTCCTTTGTCTGTATTCTACATTGCAGAAGATTTCTAGGAGCCCAGGTGCAGGAGATGGGCACAAAGTTGAATGATCATGTGATACACAGAAGTCACCCATGGAGCTTTCAGTCAAAGAGCAATTTGGGTTTCACTTTCTTCAAATACTCCCAAAAAATTGTCATAAAGTTTCTGACAGGCTATTTCCAGCATGAAATCATGCTGAGATTTGCCCCCCACTTCCCAGAGTCCTAAAGTGTCAACTGCCTGTCATTGGTAGTACTAGAGAGATGAAGACACCAGTAAATGTGTGTACCTTATATAAAATGGACAGAAGGGCTTTGCTAATCTTTGTGCCTAGTAGAGGTGTCCCTGTGTGCAATAGCAGTCTTTGCAATGTTTTGTGCAATCTAGGCAAAACAAAGCCAGCTTTCAAATGGTTATCAGTGTCACTGATGTTATTTTGGTTTATTGCAGATCACTTTGAGGGCTGCTCCTGCTATACCACCACAGACCAGCCAGACCTGCATGCCCACCTCAACTGGTGGAAACTAGCTGCTGGATGACCTATGAACTTCCCAACTACATGGGCCATCGGTACTTCCTGAGGAAGTGAGAACATCCTGACTACCAGCACTGGATGGGCTTCAGTGACTCATCAGGTCTTGTATCATCACAGCAGTAAGTTCTCCATAGTGTCTCCATGTATGTTATTGCCTATATGAGAATCAGAGCACTACAGCCCATTTCAACTGCTCTGGCACAAGCAACAACTTTTCCAGAGAGCTCTATGTACAAGGAGGGGAGTAGAAAGGACACTTACCAAGTTCACCTAATGGTGTTTAGACTCCCAAAGAGGTAGATGAGTCAATTTGGATTCTCAGCCAAATGAACGGTTGGTTAGTGCTGAAGTAGGTGGAAAGTTTCTTTTATTTTTATCTTAATATTATGTTTATCTATTATTTTGTATATATAAAAGCATTTAACTTCACCAGTCTTCTAAAACCACTCTGGCTATACATGATCTACACAAGGAAGTTTAGTACAGAGCTGAGAACCAAACCACATTGCCCATAGCCCACTCAATGCTCTTCTTTCAAGGCAGGCAAAACTGGTGACTACACTACCACAGAAGCAGCCTGACACATCCCACTGTAGAGACACTACCATGTATTTGGGCTGCAAGTGACAGCATATTTGCTTCATAACAGATTTTTTTCAGAATACTTCAGCCCAGAATAGATCTGTGTTTTTTTCCCCTCCTAGACTCATTCCCTGGAAGAGTTTTACTAAGAGGGGGAGAGGTTGCCAAGATGTGAAAGATTTCACTACTCACACATAAGGCCAAGGATTTGGCCCAGGAATAGCCTTAATACTGGAGTGTGTCCCTCCAATGTTGACAAAAAATTAAGTTCATCCATGATGTAAGCTTTATGTACAACTCAGTTTCCCTGTTCAGTAGAAGCTTCATAAACCATCACAGCAAGTTTCCAGAAACATTCCATCTGCATAGGATAATGCAGCTATTTTTTTAACTGACATGCAGTTCTGGGCTTCACTTAGCTGAGTGAAGTTCTGGGTCCAAGTGCTGAAAGCTAGTGCCAACGCTCTTGCGTCCTTTGAAGCTGCAGAGGGAAAGGAGCCACAGACGAGGAGGGTAGGAACAAGATGACTGAAGGGAAGCTGACCTGGGAGGCTGACAGAAAGTATTTGAGGAGCAGAGAAACAGAATTAGTGTGGGGATAGAAAAAAAAATCCTAAAATTAGGACACATTTCTGCATGCTTCCCAGATTCAGAACAAGAGTGTCCAGAAAGTTTGGTTCCCCTGATGTAGATACCCAAGTGTTCTTGGGTCTGGTTGTGTGGGGTTGGTCTTTGCACAGCAGCAGTACTCCTGTGTATACACAACTGCATTTGAGCATCTGCAAAAACCTTGCTGAGCATTGATGCACGAGCAGAAAGTAATTTTCTGTATCAAGTCTTTGCTGTGCTAGATACAAGAGTCAAGAGGCAGTCTTGAAACAGTTTATAATTTTAGTAGATTAGAAAAAACCAACCAACCAAAAAAACTTGCCCTCCTAAGCTGTGCAACAAAAAGATTAGAAAAAGCTCCTGTCTTTCCCAGCCAAAGCCTTATCCAGTTATTACATCAACACCTGGGAACAGTGAGGGCACATGACTGTGTGGCAATCCAGGTATATCACGGAGTTTATTTCTTACCTGCATGTACAGCTAAGTGTGGTGATCTTGGCTGGACCTCACTTTGCTTCCTGCCCTGCTGCAACTCTTTCAAAGCAACTGCAGTTCTGCTCTCCCTGGAGCAGAAAGGACTTGCAGCACACCCGCTTCAAATTAGGACCCAATCGGATTTACTCCTGTTAAACTTACTTTTCAGCACATACTTTTCAGCTATTCACCATTGTGTTGTTAGCATCAGTATTGCAGCTAACAAGCTGTAGTCACCTAGAACTGACATTTGATATTCTGAGCATCCATGTCTGGATTTGCCTTTGCAGCTCCAGGAGCACAGCTAGCTACAGATCTGACAGGAACGACTTCATGGATAACTGCCCATCTCTCCAGAAGGACTTTCATTACAGGGACATCCAGTCCTCTAATGTACTTGAAGGAAGCTGGGTTTGCCTGCACTTCCAAGGACAGCATTACCTCCTGAAGCCTGGCAAGTACAGGCAATTCACCAACTGTGTGCCACGACTGCCAAAGTTGGATCCTTCCAAACAACAGTGGATACTTCCTAACCAGCGCTTTCCTAAGCTACACATCAATGATTACACCATTACGACTTTGTTAAGGCCAAGGAGTTTTGGAGCCTACATGGATTATGCTCTCATTTTTTGCAATGCTTTTACCCTTTGATTTAAAGCCCAGAAGAGTCAAAGTCTGTTGACTACAGTGGGTTCAGAGCCTGTGCTTGCTTTACTGACAGAAGTAATTTCCCTGAGTTAGTGGAGATGAGCTGGTAACACCCAAGCCCAAAGATAACCTGCATCTAAATTGCCAAGCTGAATTTTTATCTGCAATCTCTGATCAATTTAAAAATGGCATCTTTGAAGAAAAACATTATTTAAGACCTTAGAGGAAGAAAATTAAATACACTTTATGATAATGAAAATCCATAAATCCACCTGTAACTGAGGCCATGGGACCAACTCCATGCTTTAATTTATTACAAGGTATACCTTATATCTTGAATGGCCCCATAAAAGCACTATCCTTCTCAGAATTCTCTCTCCTGTGAACAGACTGGCAAATTCACAGCCACAGTATCATCATGGAGGTACTGCATACCAAACCTGCAGCAGTGACACTAGATCACTTAGGACAAATCAAAGCATTTACAGTATTTACCATCTTTGTTGATAAGAATTATTTTTGTCAATGACTATTTCTAATGCTACAGATATAAAAATAAATCTTTCAGTTACTTACTCACTTCATGATGAAAAAAACCAGCCCTGGTCCTGCTGCCATTTGGCATTAAGTCCAGAGTTCTGCATAGGACTGCATTGCTCTTCTTTGCAGCTCAGGGCCTACACTATGCTCTTTTGTGTAGCCAGGACCTCACACTGCTTGCGGACACGAACTCATGCCGACCCTCTGCAGCACAGAGAAGCAGCAACTTTCCCTAGGGTTTGAGGTCAGAAACCAGAAAAGAGACCCATTATGTTAAGAGTCTACAACCACTTCAGCGTGCAAGTGGGCCCCCACGAGTCTCACACTAAGCTTTAACAGCACTCTTTACATAGCACTGCAGGATTTTTAAAACTCTGCTTTCAAGTTTTACAACACTAGCCATCATTCAGTTCTCTATACCCTTTCAGCATCAGCAGTTAGGCTAGCAGAGTCCCTGCAGGATTCACAAGGACACAGCCTTATTTCCACATCCCACTCAGAAGCAGGACCTGAGCTGCAGCAAACATTTAACTTCTAGGAGGCCACGGTGCTAACTTTTTGCAAGAATCCCACCTGTAGCAGCAGTTGGAGTTTTCCTAAGACAATTTACCTTTGGTTACTCCCCTTCATTTGCATTCTTCCTGAAACCAAGGGGAATTAGGCCCCCAATTTGCTATAGCAGGTGTTCTCAGGACAATGTTACTCTGTCAGCTGAGAGGGAATTAAGTTCAGACAGATCACCAGAGACTAGCAACACCTACACATCCTTAAACTTTGGTTGCTGCCATGTTGGCTTTTTTCCCTGACACACTGATTGCTTTCAGGAGTCACTCTGCAGGTCCAGATCTGCTAAGCACTGCAACATAGTGAAATCATTCATTAAACACCTTAACTAAAGCAAAATGATTTGAAGTGCAAGTCTGGCAACTTCACTGATCACTGGCAATAAGATGGTGGACTGTAAGGAATTGCTTCCTTTGAGTGAAAAGTCAGTTTGGTCGGGGAAGGAGAATAGGTCGATTCAATCCTGTGCAGTAACAACTGGTGTCTTTAAACCTACACATGCTAGCTCTAGCATAACTAACCTAAATGACAGCAGAGGAGAAGGGCAGCTCTAAGCCTTAACACCCATCCATGAAACTTCACTGGCTGTTAGAGCTTGTAAGAACCTAGGCAGAACAAAACATGGAAACACATACTAAATATTTAGTCTGGAAGAATCTTTAGGGTGTACCCTACACAAGAACATTCCTAGCGCAGCTGCAAACTTAAGGCCTGTGATAAAGGAGCCGACACTGCAAAAAAGGAGCAGAAGAGATCACTCCCTGGGCCCTTCACGGCAGGGGATTCATTATACTGAAGGCCTCCTATGGAAACAAGTTGAAAGGACAGAGAAGGACAAAACCACTCACCATGGTTCCAGGCTACCCTGGGGTAAATTCCTTCCTGAATTTAAATCTGGTGAATGGTTTAACCTTGCATATATGAAAGCAAAGCAGTCAGGGGCCAGAGGGACTTAATGCTATTAGCAATACCCATCATCTCCCAGCTTTAGCTGTGGCCAGTCTCCAACGCTTCGAAGAAAGCAACTAAAACCCCTAGATACCAGCTTATGTGTCAAGCAGCAAAGAAATTCCTTCCCATTTCCAAATTTTGCAAACAAGTAACAAGCCCTGCACTACCTGATTACCTGGAGTACAACGCGAATATGGCGACAGAAGGAAGATTAAACACTAATTAAGTTTGCTGGGTTACTTAATAGGACAATTGCTCATTCATTTTGTGCAATCATAGCCACAGAAACTCAAGGCAACCTGATCCTGTGCTTCCCTCAGCAAAACCGCATCTCAGGGCTTAGCATCTTGCAAGGGCCAACTTCCTACTTTTCAATAGCCCCACCAAACACAATCTCAAGTTAATTTGGCTTGAATGTCTAGAAACTAGCATCCACAAAATCCTATTTCTTTGCATACAACAAAATATATTTTGATAGTGGGAGTTTTACATGCAGCTGCCAAGGCCACTTGTTTACTTAGAATGTAAAGATCACTCCTTGCTTCTGTGCCTGGGTCTGTTTGTAAAGGAAGACGGAAGACTTGAGAGGCAGGTTCATTTCTAAGTATATTTCAGGTCTTCATTGTTAGTAAACAAAGCATTAGCCCTAAGACATCAAGCAAAACCTCAGATAAAAGCTTTGCCTAGACCAATCTCAGCATAATTCTTGCTGGCCTAGGGCATCATCTCAGTAGAAACCCTGGCATTAAACAACAGGTTTGAGAGTATCTGAAGGTCAGATACAGATCTTTGTCTTTTTCACTTGCTTCTGCAGAAAAGTAAGTATAGTTTAATACAAGCATTACTATAAGGTGTGTGGTTTTTCCTGCCACTTCAGAGGTCCCTGGACTCAGAGCTGCAATCCAATGCATCCCATTCAGCCCTTTGCTGCATCTTTCCTTAACCTCAAATTCATACCTTACCCCTATTCAAACCCTTTCCTCTGCTCATTCTGTTACCTGAACTTGCTGACTGACAAGTTCAGCCTGCAGGAAGATGACTTAGCTACTAATATATAGCTACTGGAGAGATAAAGTACAAAACCACAAATAATGAGCAAAGTATAAAGGACAACCACTGCTGGAAACAGTTACCACAAGACAACAGCTAAGGGACAATGAAATACAGATGAGCACTGCCTACCTGGCTATTTAAGGTCTGTGAAACAATTGGTACATAATTATGGAAAAGAAGGTGATGACAAGTCTAATAATTAGCTTTCAGAGCTGGGCCAATCCATAACCACTCACATGTTAATCTACCCATACATAGCTACTAATGCTTCTTTTTACATCTTCCTCCATGCTTTGATTTCCATATCCTCAGCACAGTCTTTATAAAGATAAATACCCTAAAATATAAATTCATCTAGAATTATACTACACCTGCAGGGACAAAGCTAGACACTACTTTTCTCCACCAACTTCTCCCATTACTGCTCATGTTGGCATATGAGAAAGAGCTCAGTGAATACTAAACATCTGTCTGCAACAACAGGGAGAGAATAAACTTAACCTACACCCAATAATGCAGGCAGCTGAAAGCCACCTTAACAACTTCACAGTGAGGTACCCAGCTTAGGAAAATCTCTAGGTCAGATGAGGAGACCGCTCACCCTGTATGCTACTGGAATAGGCTGTCCTATAACAAAACACAGATACTTCACCTTTCTTACTAAACACCTACAAAAGGCAACTACCAGTACAAGCAGTAGCAGACTTACCTAGGCCTACTAGAAAAAGTATGTCACTATAACTCCAGCAGAGTGGGAAATGGCTGCTTTATAATCTGTAAGCATCCTAATTACCTGGGCGGCAGCACTTAACAAGGGAGGAGTCTCCCATGTTCATCAGTGTGGGTTTGTTTTTTTTCTTTGTTGTGTTATTAAAACTTATTGCAGGATTTCTGTGTGTGAGAGCAGCTGCTATCACTTGCAAAAGTCTGCAGGAAAGCAAAACAGTACCTCAAGGGAGGATGGGTGTTTGTAGCTTTGCTTGACCCTGATTTCTTCAAAGGGAGCAAGGTGTAAGAAAAGTTTGAAACAGGCTGTAGTTTAGTCTAGAAAAGGTTGTAAGAAGATGTGATAGAAACTTGTAACTCAAAGCATACTACAGAGAGCTTCCTTTTCCCATATTACTGTGGAAGAAACAAATAATAATGGTCTGTAGTTGCTTCAAAAGTGATTCAGGTTGACTGTTGGGGAGGAGCTCCTAGCAGTACTTTGAGCCCTGAGATAAGTTCCTCAGGGAGGAGGCAGAATCTCCTCCATTGCTGGAGGCTGTTCAGAGAGGGGTCTAGGATGGTTTAAGCATAGAATATCCTGCCCTTGGGATAGAGTTAGAATCTCAGCTCTGTGGGTTTTTTGTTTTCTTTTTTCTTGATTGGAAGAAACTGTGTTGCAACCTCAAGGCAGGAGACTATTGTGGCTAGCAGCAAGTACCAGAATGGACCTATCACACAACTGAAAATAATTTTAGAGACTCATTTTTGTCAGTGTCCCTCTATCCGTGCTAGGAACTATGTTTAGATATTGCAATAAAAGATACTTCTACTCCTGCACTGCTGATCCACATGATACAACACGGAACATGGATTAGCCCTAACATTTCTCCAGGGAAATGTTACTGATGTAAAAGCAAGACACATATGCATAGGCAAGTTGCAGGGGCTGATCTCAGACTGTCTCTGGGCTCTAGTGACACTTGCACGTCCCTAGCAATCTTTTAAACAGCAGACAATACAATGACATTGCAGAGCCAATTCCTTTGTAAAGGATTTCCAAACCTCACATGATACCATTACAGCCATGTGGAAATCCCTTGCAAAGGAATCAACTGTGCAACGAATGGCAATGAGTGCTTCATCCAAGAAGCTGTGCAAGATTTACTCATGCGAGGAGGTGACCCAGTGGCAGAAGGGCCAGGGCTGCTGCCAGCGATCGCAGGGCTGTGATTCTCCTAGCAAACTGGGGAGAAGGCCCAGGCCTCCTTAAAATCTCTTTCTCCCTGCTTTGGAGCCTGACACAGCATTAATTTCCAAGGGAGCAGATGGACATGGAATGGAGCCTGTTCCCCAGTTCCCTGGGGAGTGCCATCCAAGCTGTGTTTATTGAACGAGGAGGAAAGTCCTTTGCCGGGGCACTGTGCCTCCGGAGGGTCAGCGCACTACTGGTATGCTTGGAAAGAGCCACGCCAACAAACTGAGGAGTATCTTTTCCCATTTCACCTTTAGAAATCTAACTTATTTTAGGTGTTTCCTTAGCCCTACGCAAGGTCTGCATACAAGCTAGGGGCTGCTTCGCAGCAGCAGCAGCTTGTACGGATGTGTATATCGGCAGACCTCTCCGGAGTATCCATAAAGCGTGTGTGTTGGATAACCCTTGCCTCTTAGAGAGCGGTAGGGAGCTTTCCCGAGGGACTCTGTCCTACAGGGATCCTTTCACCGGCAAACAGACCCCTCACGCCGCCCGACAGGGACCGGCTGCTCCTCGGGTGAGGCGCCGTGGGCCGCGGCACAGCTCTGGGCCGGGGCGGCTCCGCGGGGCTCCCC
>NW_010256926.1:0-1272 GCF_000690775.1 Eurypyga helias | reverse complement strand
CCATGATTTTCCCTGGAACTGAGGTTTTTTATTGCCCCTCCAGCTTTCTTGTAGGTCCTGTCAGGTACTGGAAGGCTGCTAAATGATGTATTACAGTATTCAGAAGGACACTATTAGAAAATCCAACCAAAATAAATACTTTACACTTATTTGCCTTCAGTGTGGAATAGGGGGAACAAAATACATAATAAGCTTTGGGAGATATGTGAGATAAGGAGACAATATTGCCTGCTTAACTGATGAGGACTGAGATACCAGGCATCTTCAAGGAAAAAATGGACCTATAATATCATTAATCCCTAAAAATCCCTCTGTGTCTTGGCAGGTATTCCTACGGCATCTTGCGTTTCTTATTAAAGAACATGAGAGACATATGATGATATATTTGCAGGGAAAACATTACACCTGCAAACATTACAGGTACTTTTCAACATTCCTTTAGAATATTAAGACTTCTTGCATTACTATCTACTCTGTGAAGCTTTTAGTCCTGGATCAAAGCTATGAATTAGTTTACATTGTTCTACCTGAAAATTCTTCATAACTTACTGCATTTTTCAGCAAAACCAAATTTTTAGTTCCATGCAATTTTCTGCACAGCTAAAAATGTTCTGATGTCCATGATCCTAATACGTAAGTTGTGCACAAACTTACACAGTGATATGTTACACAAGCTTCCAAGACATTATAAATAAATGGTTGAATAATAACTTGTTCAACAATAGTTCAACAATAGCTTGGAGTATTGATAAATAAATTTTAGTTTAAAAACTCAAGTAAGCAAGATTTATAGCATAGGAATATTTTTTAAAAAATACCCTCATTCATAATAAGTTATATTAGTAAAAGTTAGTGCGAAGCAATTTCTGAAGATAGACATCTTTTTGAACTTCAAAGTGTGATGTCTGCTTAGATCCCTACCTATAATCCTAGCACCTCCTATAAAAGCAAGGACTGGGGGAAGGGAACACAAATTATTAACAGAGCCAGTAATTGTTTCCTTCTTGCATTTTCCTTCTATGCCAGTTTTCTGAAGTAGCTAATTTGAGTGAGAAATTATGGTCTGTAAGAAGGAAACTAGGGCTGCAGGAAAACTGGGATTTTCACTTTGGGGAAATGCTTTGTTTATTTATAGGCATAACTAAACGTTTTGAGGCACTGAAATGAAAAGTCATGATTTTGAAATGTTTAAATATCAGGAGGCATTCAAACCTTTTATTGCCAGAAATGAAATTACTGTCCATTTTAACCTGTGCTGGATTCAGCCAGGAA
>NW_010256925.1:0-6822 GCF_000690775.1 Eurypyga helias | reverse complement strand
CTACCCAACCTCCCTGTGCCAGACTCTATTCACAAAGCGTTATGACTAGGGCAGTTATGGGAGGGAAGTGTTCTGCAGAGGGAGGAGCTGTAAGGATGGTGATAAGGCTATCTACCTCTAGGATATCACCTTCTGTAGAGTATCCAAACAGAAGCTTCTGGGCTTCAATGCTGCCTGAGGAGTAGATATAGACCTTCATCCCCGCTTCCCGCCACTTCCGGATGGCTGGAACCACGTCCTTGAAGATTCTGGAGCAAAAGAGGGAAGCCGGTAAGGGCAAACCGAGCGGTACCCGGAGGAACACCTTTAGCCAGGCACTGTGACAACTGTCCCATTAGTTTGCGAAGGGACTTAATTCTCCATCTGCTCAGGGCTTCTGCAACCGAGCTGTCTATTGCAGCAGCAGGGGATATACTCTGAGCTCCAGCCAACTGAGCACCTTACTGACTGCTATGCAGACAGCAGCTCTGAGTTGTTTCAGAGCAGAAATTTGGCAGAAATTTCTCCAGCCCCTTCAATCTGGAGAGGGGAAGAAAAAGGTTGGGGAAAATGGCATCCCGCTGCCTTTCTCCATGAGGGAGGAATGAGCCACTCCACAGCAATGGGGAGCAAAGGCATGAGAGAGGACCAAAGCCAAGGCAATTGCTGTGTAACTGTTGACACATCTGTGGGTCACCTCTTACCTTGCTCATTCACACCACGAGACCTCTCCAGTGCCGCACTTACATGCATGCAAAAGCTCTTTGCACACAGAGGACATTTACAACATGACCCACGTACTGAGGGAAAATGAAGGCTAGGGGATGCTCAAGGGGTACAAAACGTGGCTGACAGTCCCCCCGTAATGCATGTGATGGTTGATAAGGAAAGGCCAAACAGCTTTGGCAGGACAGGGAGGGGGTTCAAGTTTCATATGGGAGAAGGATGGAGAGAGGGGCTGGAGAAGACGTGATTCCCAGGGTACTGAGTTTTCACCCCAGTCCAAACTGCAGCCTTCCCACCTGCACTGCACAGGTCTGTGTGGGCCCTAGGGCCAAGACCCAGAGGTACTGCTGGGAAAAGAGGGACGGAGCACCTGCCTCCAAATAGGTGCAAAAGGAGGTGTTGGACTGAGTTTTGCAGACTTGTAGCAGGCAGCTGGCCCTTTCTTCATCTCCAGTTTCTTGGCTCAGAGCCTTGTTATGTTATATATGTAAAAAAAAAAAAATTTACTTTTTTCCATAGTTATTTATTAAATGTCTCTGGCATTAGCTGTAAATACTTTGAGGGTGCATGGCACCTGCAGAAACTCCCAGCCACCCTCATGTTTTCATGTGCTGAGGTCAGGTCCTGGGTTTCAGACACTTAAGTGTCAGCTACAGTTGGGCAAGGGAGAGACTTTAAAAATCTCAATCCTTGGATGCTGCCAAGCAGCAAGGCTAGCTCCGCAGTTTTGGGGGCACTATAAGACAATTAGCCCTGTTTTTAAAAAGAGAACAAACAGGATGGCTGTCCCTCTTGAGTTGCTTTTGGATACTGTTGCTTTCTCTGGTGGATGTTTCTTTCTTACACTCAGGTAAGAAAGAAAGGAGGATGCAATAACTGAAAGGATCTGACCCTGCAACCCCACATTGTTTAGGTCTGTTCCAAAATGTGAGTGCCCTGCAAGGATAAAAATGCAAGATGGAGAACCATAAGAGGTTCATACTTGTGCCTCGGTCTCTTGGTTTACCAAGAAATCTCTGTAGAGAAATATTGAGACAGTATTTCTACAAATGTAGAGAAATATTGAGACCTTTTCTGCTTTTCTAATGCAGAAGACGGTTGCCCCACCTGAATGTTCTGCTGGCTGTGGAAGCAGAATTGTCCTGTGTCACACCTGCATTACCTTGTTCTGTTTCTCAGACCCCACCTCCTTTATGGACCCTGTCCAGGTGGCTGGAGAACTGGCTGTTCCCCAGCATCGACCTGCTGATCTTTCCTTAAGGAGAAACACTTTCACCCACTTTTCATCTTCCCAGTGGCAACTCGGTCAGCCCCAAGGTTACTGTAAGCTTTTGTTTCCCTAGATCCAAAGGTTAAGCTCAACAGATACGTATTTCACTGCATGATCAAGTTTGCAACGAAGTGTCTGCAGCTGGTTTTTGGACAGCAGTAGCCTGGCTTAAGCCATGCCTGAATGCAAACATACTGCCTTCTCCACCCAGGTAGTATCCTACTTGCATTTGTACATGGAGCCGTTTCCAGGAACAGCTTATACAGCTATTTCGCTAACAGATGTCTAGGAAAGATGCAGCCCATACCTGCCCCAGGGCACGGGGCACACAATTACTCACTCTCCTTTGATGAGCCCGGTTGCATAGGCTGCCCTCCACATGTGACCCTGCAGCTGCTTCAGCGCGGTGGTCTTCCTGTCCAGAGACATCTGCCAGTGCACATTGTCTACGACTGCCTGGATGACCCGCTCCAGCTCCTCTTCTCCACCTCCGCTCTCCAAAGGGATTGGCACGGCCCCATCCAAGCTGGAGTCCTCCTGAGCCTGCAAATCATCGATGATGAAAAAAGGTAAGGGAAGAGGTGGAGCAGTCTCAAACTCTCGATTAGGAACAGGGTCTAACACCTGCATCAATGGCCCTCTGTGCAGGACACAGCTCAAGCTGCTCTTCACATGAAGGGTTACAGCATTGCTTGAATGCTTTTCTCAGTGGGAAATTCAGACTTCAGTAGTGCCTAGAAACACTTGCTTGGGTTGTACTTTCCAAACCTAACAATTAGCTGTGTTGTAAATACTCTAATGGGAATTATACTTAAGTATTTAATTACCGAAAGTAAGGCAAAGAAGCAAATGCATCTGTTGGCTTCAGACAGGTCTCAAATTGATGCCATGTCCCTGTACAGAGGCAGGATACGCGACCCTGTGTGGGACAAGTACTCTGCCACCCCAAAATACTGCTTCCCAAACAGGTGCCTGAAAGCCGCAGGCAGCGGATTCAGCAGAGAAGGGCACAGCGCAGGCATGAAGCTCAAAGCTGTGGTTTGACGCCCGCCCAGGGGCTGTGAAGACCAAGACGAGCTGAAGGAAGCAGCTGAGCCGCTGCCTACCAAGCACCAGCCCTTCGCCGAGCACCACCCCAGGCTCTGGGTGGGGGAGAATCAGCCTGCCAAGGCAGTCAGCCTGGGGAGGGGGAAAGAGAGGTATGCGCTCACGTTGGGTGACTGGGAGAGTCCAAGTGGACATCAGAAGGATACAGACTGGTTGGAGCAAGTCCAGAGGAGGCCACGGAGATGCTCCGAGGGGTGGAGCCCCTCTGCCATGGGGACAGGCTGGGAGAGTTGGGGTGTTCAGCCTGGAGAAGGGAAGGCTCCAGGGAGACCTTATAGCACCTTCCAGTGCCTGAAGGGGCTACAAGGAAGCTGGGGGGGACTTTTTACAAGGGCAGGGAGTGACAGGACAAGGGGTAACGGGGTTAAATTGAAAGAGGGGGGGGTTAGATTGGATATCAGGAAGAAGTTCTTCCCACAGAGTGTGGGGAGGCACTGGGACAGGTTGCCCAGAGAAGCTGTGGATGCCCCATCCCTGGAAGTGTCCAAGGCCAGGCTGCATGAGACTTGGAGCAACCTGGTCTAGTGGAAGGTGTCCCTGCCCATGGCTGGGGGTTGGAACTGGATGGTCTTTAAGGTCCCTTCCCACCCAAACCATTCCATGATTCTATGATACTAAGTGGTCTGAAGTCTCAGGCATGCCATGAAAATCCAGAGACATGGCGTAGCTCCGTTACTTAACCTGCTTCTTCAGCAGTCCGACATCTCGCTGGCACTCCTCCTCCTCCCAGTGAGCACGCAGATACTCCTTCACATTGTCTTTGATGTAAGGGAACAAGGTCTCCTGGCAGCACACAAGAAAAACAAGCAACTCCTTTAACCCGGCAGAGGTCAGGCTGCCTCGCTTTTAAGGCAGTTGTTTGCACACGCTGGTACTCATGGTTGTCTTCCCCACCTGAGCTTCCCCTACAGCACTGCACCTCGTGAAAACGCCTGCCGAGGCTGTCCGCCTGGTCAGGGGCCAGAGCCAACCTTCGGCTACCATCGACGCAGGTGGATTTCTTTTGCACAAATGGAGCTGCAACTTTTAAATCCCACGATGGAAAGGCGGGTGGTAACTTTTCCTGGACTTGCCAAAAAAGTCTCAAATGGTAGTTACGACCCCAGCTTCCCATCGGCTGAGGAGTACAAGGCTGACTGTGACACCGCGCTCCGCAGGACAGTCTTCCAAATGAAATGAAATGAGATTAGGGAAAAGTGCCGCAGGAGAGCGACGAACCTCCCTGGAGATCTTAAGGGCAACCAGAAACAATTACAAATTCCTCTCATTAGTGGTGTTTCACAACTGAGAAGCCACAAGTAGCCGCTGTGACAGCATCTCTGGGTGCGAGAAGAGCAAGGGGAAGGGCAGGGAGTTCCTTCCTTTAGGTACAGAACTGAGCTTTTCTTAACTGGGAAAAAATCTGGGATGGGGAGATGGAAGGCAACTAACCTGACCTCACCTCTTCTCAAAAAATAGCCAGTGATATTTTTCTCCTCTCTGTATGTCACCTTTAACTTGTTACTGACTTAAGAAAATAGTGGTCCTGAGAGCACGAGGTGGAGGCAGAACTGCAGGGTTTTCTACTACTCCAATAATGGGAGTGATAGGTAAAAATTTATATTGCTCCATTTTCCATGTTGAATATTGTAAAAGCAATGTAAATTTAGGGGAGAGGAAAATGCGTACAAAATTACCGGAAACTTGTCTAGGGAAATCAACAGCGTTGTAATCCCTTCAGTTACGCTCCCATTTCCTTTATTTGAGCTTAGCTGCTTTCACTGCTTTAGCTGTTTTTTCCTCGTACATCATGGAGGAAACTAAAGAGGATCCACTGGGAAATGCAACTGACCTGCTGGCTTGCTTTAACTTCCTTTACAACTTGGATGTCAAAAGGTCCCAATTGCTTTCCAAAAGCAGTGTTTCATGCTCTTGTGCTGGAAAAGAAAAACTTCTAAAGAAGCTCTGACACTGCAGTATATTCCATGATTCAGTGGATCTTAAAAGGGTAAAAGCCTTGGCCCATTGAAAAATGCATCAGTCCGTGGCCCAAGAGGGGACACCCATGTGACAGCTGGAACAGTGGACAGTCAGGAGCGATCCCAGGCAATGACATACTAAGTTTAGAAGGTCATGAGTTTGTGTGGAAGACTTGCATCCTGAAAGGAAATACCTCCATCTCAGAGACTTCTCCTCTCGGCAGGCTGGGGGGCTGCAAACTCTTGAATAGGTTCACCCGGGGCTGTTACTGACCTTTATCAGTTCACCTGCTTCTTTTTATCTTGGCCAGCAGGAGACCCAAGCCTGCCAGGGTGATCATGGCCTGGCTCCACGGCCGTGTCTAGCCCCAGACGTACCTGTCCCAACACAGCTTGACAGGATGTAGAGATAGCTGTCACCAACCTCAGCTTGACAGTCCTCCTAAACCTTCACAGCTGCTCACAGCAGTGTTCAACCCAGTAGAGAAAGGGTGGTATTTTTACCATCAGTAGACACCCACAGAGCATGCTCCCTGTCTCATTCTCTTTCCTTACTTTGCACATTTAATAATTCTACTACTAAAGAAATAAAATCCTTTAACACTGAAGAATAAAATGCCTACAGAACCAGCAGTGGACCTTTCAAAGGTAAACAGAAATTATAGAGGTTAACTGAAAGTCCAAGTGAAATAATTTGTTTCAAGCATTTTCACGATTTAAAGCAAACGGAGTTTCATTACAAACCATAAATCCTTTGGGCTCCCTGGGCAGGAAACCATCTCAAGCACATTGCATGTTACTTGCACGACAGCAAAACAGATGCAAGGTGGACATAGCCAACTTCATTAGATGTTCAGTAAGAAATCTGAGCTGTTCAAATGGTTTAAATTGAAAGATAATGAGGGGAGGGAGGAAGCTATAATGCAATATAGGCCTGAGGTTTCTTCAAGAGCACCGGAAGACCGCGGACGGGCAGGTTGTTGGTCGTGTTGTTCATCTGTTAAACTGCATTAGCAGAAACACCTAGAAAGCCTGGCAAGAGCCTTCAGCCCTCCGCCTATTATATGGGTCAGAAAGCACCTTCATAAATGACAAGCAAAAAAGAGAAACCAGAAGCTATAATGTCTCACAGTGAAATACAAGTTAATGGCAGGAGCAGGATAATTCCATTTGTGTCTCAAATACAAGTAAATTGCTTCCTTCCCTGAAGCACATGAGCCTGGTTAGGGACCAAAACCTCTCCGAGAGGAGGGATCCGCCCCGGCTGGAGAACTGCAATTTTAATAGTGTTTTTACACTGTACCAATGCTTCCTGCTGGCCTCGCAGGTTTCCCGGTCCCCTGGCTTCTGCTCCCAAACCAACACGTTCAACAGCCTTAAGCCTTCTCCCAGGCAAGGGACGCCACTCGCACATTTTCGCTGTTGGTACAATCCTCGTGTACAGGCTGTGGTACCCACCCTGCACCGGCGCTGTGCGGGCTGGAGGCAGGGCATCCCTCTCGGGGGGCGTTTGGCTGCCCTCCTGAAGGCAAACAGGTGGCTGATACCCGCCAGAGAGTGCTGCAGCTCCGGCCACGGGTGCAGCCGCGGGCTCGGAGGGCTCCTCCTCAAGGCGGCTGAGCGCGCTCCCCACCGCCCTCCGCCCATGGAGAAAATAACTTAGGGAACGGCCCTGCGTCCGAATTCGTTCCCTGTTCCGCTGCCCACCAAAGAGGCAGGCGATGGGTAAAACGAGATGCGTTTTCTCGTGAGCATTATTCAGAAAAACGCAGAAAACCTGTC
>NW_010256924.1:0-2739 GCF_000690775.1 Eurypyga helias | reverse complement strand
TAGTATTGTTATATATTCATAAATAAATGATTCATTTATATTCAATTAGTAAATAGTTCTTATCTCTGTTTTATGAGATTCCTTGTCTTTTTCCTCTGATTCTCCCCCTCTGCTGGAGGTCTGGGGGGAGGTGTTCGAGCAGCTTCCTGATATTTTGCTGGCCGGAGTTAACCCACGCCAAACACATATATGCTTTTGATATGGATTGTGACCTTGACGAAAAGGGTAGCTCTGAGGACAACTCCAATAACATGATCTTTTCACACATAATCTTAATACACTTAGAAGACTACATATAAGGAAAGCATTTGGAAATTTAACTTCAAATGACAACAGGATACTTAACACGTGCTGTGAGTATGAAGGGGCATTTTTATAGAGATATGCATGCAGTCCTGTTGTTGAAGTAATGCTATTTATACTGAATGAAATGACATCCTAATGCAGTTTGACATTCTCCAGTGCAGGTGGACTAGCTACTGCCTGGAGGAAAAATGTAGGGTGGTGGAAATTTTGCCAGGTCTTGCAAAGGGTGCTGTGACTACGCTGTCTGCATAAAAGGAAAAGCTGAGCTGCTGCACATCCTTTCATCTTATTTTACCCTTCAGTCTTGCCTTCTCTGGAGACCTTAGGATGCTAAGAGCTACATCCGCTGAAGTTATGTTTATATCTGCAGCTTCAGCAGGGCCATCAGTGTCAGCTGAAAGAAATTATTTGCATTAGCAGGTGAAAAATTCCACAACTAATATAACCATTAAGTTTCTATAATTTTTCCCCTCAAAAGATGTTAGTATATTTTTAACCTGAGTACTTAGAAAAAACACTGACAATATTTAGAAGACACATGATGAAGGTACAGTGGCACAGGTATTTCCTTTTATTTCATTATCTTTTTCTCCTCCACTCTTCATCTTTCTTGCCTACTTAGAGGATAAGCTTCTTGAGGAAGTTTTCACTCTACTTAAGACCCTTCTGTAAGGTATGTTTTACCTGGGACCTGTAGACACTGAGCACTGCAGGTAGTAATGCTGGAATTTCTTCAAAGACTGGCTTCACAAGCTAGGAAACACTGTGACACCACAAAGATGGATTAAGATAGATAACGGCTTACATCACCTATCTTCATTCCATCAAACTTACTCACTGAGTGAATATAGTGGACAAGTAAGGCACAAGAGCTTGTTTTTGCCGAGGAAGAACTTCATGCTGTTAAGCACATAGCAATATGCACCTCTATGAATGCAGGACTCGGTACTTTAGCCTTAAAATAAATAAGTCATTATGCAAGTGAAAGAACCTTCCAAATTTAAAGTGGTTTATCAGCCTTTTTAATTTTGTTAGTATACAGAAAAATGTTACTTTAAGTTTTGTACCTATGAAAATCTGTGTGCTGTGGGGCAGTACACTTTCCTGCTTGCTTTTTATCTTCCAAAAATCTTTATATTGTGCACATAGAATACTGTTGCACAACTGGGGAACTGGAATCATGACACTAAAAATGGAAAGGGAACACAACTTCCAATTAATCAAGGGAGAGTATGCTTCATTCAGACTGCTTAAGACTCTGTAACTTTCCAAGGTTTGGGACACTTAGACATCAAAATTGGCTAAATTTCAGACCCAACTTTCAACTCCATTTTAATGCATTCAAGAGAAACATCAAACAGACAAGGCCTGGAGCTACCTGCTCTAACTTTGATGATGCACTGCTTTAAGCAGGGAGTTGAATTAGGTGACCTCCAGAGGTCCTTTCCAAGGTAAAATATTCCACAACTGCATGATCCAACGTCAAGAGCAAATAATGAACTAGCACACAGCATTACGCTGACCATACTTTTTTTCACATGCTTGCACATACTTTGTACTTCAGTTTCAGAGCATTCACTAAAAGCCTCTTCTCTACAATCCTAGGTATTGCCAGATTGACAAATGACTTTGCAGCATAGATGCCTCCAAAGTTTATAGCTACCAAATGCTAAACCAGAAGCACTTGCTGCAGCTGCTGAGGTGTCAGAACCTAGTGATTGTATGTCAAACTGAAGCAGAGACAACTGAAATTGTTGCTGTTACTGAAGGTTGGTTTTTTTTTTTCACTAACTAACCCTTAGAGGTCGGGATTTCCAGGGCGCTGAGGAATTATAATGGAATTTTGTTGGCATCCATTGCCCTTATCCTACTAACTGCACTGGTTCACCTCATTATTTTCTTCCTTTGACTGAGACACAACAAATTACAACGCTCCCTCAATGCAATACCACCAAATTGCTACAGTCTTTGCAGACAGGCATCAAATCAAGAAGCCTACCCTTGAGAGTTTCCATCTGATCTACGCTGTTGTCAGGAAAAGAAAGAAACTAACCAAATGGGCACTATTAGAGGTTAATTTCACACTGACTGTTTTATTTGCATGTTTCCCCTATCATCTCCTTGCCATTAAGGGTGGATACTTTCATCCTTATTTTAGGAGACTCCTGCAGTCCCAAGGGGCTCAAAGTGATGCTCTCAGGTGACGCTGTGCCCCTGACTAGCTGCCAGAGAAACTTCTCTTGGCTTCCCTAAGCTGGTTCTCCGGGCAGTGTTTTCAGCAAGCGGTACCAAGCAACAAGGAAAAACGGGCAGTGGAGCTCTCGGCAAAGGCGGGCGTTGCTTCCCCACTGACGCCCACATGCCCGGGCTTCCACAGGGCAGGCCCATGCTGCAAGCGGGACACGGCCCGCAGACGGGGCAGGCCCGGCCCTG
>NW_010256923.1:0-7729 GCF_000690775.1 Eurypyga helias | reverse complement strand
TGCCTGCACCCGCCGTCCCGTGTCCCGCTCCCCGGCTGCTTTGGGTGTTAACGGCGAGTTTTCGGACGGACGGCACCGCAGAGCGAAGCCGGGCTCCTCCGCCGTTACCAGCTCCGTTGACGTCGCTTCCTTGGGTTTATTTATTTGGTTTATTCCTTTAGCTCAGGATTAAGCCTTTGCTGCCAAAAAAACTGAAGCCACAAGTTGTACCTCTGCTTTGGCTTCACGTAGGGACGAATTCCTGCTACTGTGTACGAGTACGGAGGATGGAAGATGGGACAGAAGTTGGGATGGACTACCTGGGAATGGAGTGCTCAGTCCGTGCTCCGGAAAAGGAAAGTGGGGAATTTCTATACTTGTGGGTGCAGAGGTCTGAATCACAACTACCTCTAAGAGGAAGAACGGCCGTTTCTTCTCTCTTTCAGCTCCTCAGTGAAGCTTTTGCTCACATCGTCCAGGGCCTGAAAGCGACACGGTCATCAATAAAACTCCAGAAATGCAGTTACGTACCCAAGTTTTTCCCGTTTTCAACCCTGCTAGCATGACCTGCTCCTTTCTCTCTGCCACAACGTGCTTCGCTCCTCCCTGCAGTGGTTACTCCCTGTTAGTATCCCTTACGGAACGTCTCCTCCCCTCAAGATTCCCTCTCCCTCACGCTATTCCTTCCCTCCTGGCAGGAGAACGGGCTCTGCCTGGGCGCTGGACACCGGCGAGGGATCACCGGACAGGTACGTGCCTGCGTTTTCCCGCGCTTGCCAAGATGTTTTCCCAGTTCACAGCACACCAGGCAGGAGTTAGGGCTGACTGACTCTGCCCCAAGCTCCTCTCCTCTTTGCAACAGCCACTTACAGTCATGACGGCCTTTTCAGCAGCTTCGTTGTGGATAAGCTTGGCCTTCTCAAGCGCTTTTTCAAAGTTTGGGATTGCAGACTGGTAATCCTTTAATTTTACTGCAACAGAAAAATGAAAACGTCTGTTTTAACCCAAGATCAAGAGAACAACAGATAATCAAGCCACTCTCTGATGAGAAGTGTTGATGTGAAGAGTGCCTTTGGCTGGTACACCGCTGAGATGCCGAGCAGCCCAGCTGGCTCCATCCTCGGAGCCAAACCTCTCCTAAGGCCTTTACCTTGTGCCTGTGCCACCAGCACAGCGGCGTGGAGTTGCCGCTCAACATCTCCCCCTTCGTCTGCTGACTGCAGGGACTTCTGTCCGTAATGCTGAGCTGCTTCAGCTTTGTTCAGCTCCAGGTAACATCGGCCAATTTCATGGAACAGCCAGGCCTTCTCCGGGCTGGATTTTGCCATCGGAATCTTCTCTTCCCACCTTCAAGCAGAGAGTGAGAAAGGCAGACACTGAGTCTCAGTAGGTGCAGTTGTGTTTTCAACCGCTAATTCTGTCAACACAGGGCACCAGGTGCTCTTGGCGTGAAGATTTCACAGCGCCCCCCCCGGCTAGCAGGGCGCGTGAGCACGCCGAGAAGGCGCCACCCGTGGGATTCCGCACGCAGCCGTCGCCTTCCCCGTCGCTGATCTTACGTACGTGTCGGCGGCTTGCTGGAACCTGCCCATTCTGGCGTAAACCCTGCCGACGTTACCGAGGGCTCTGGACGCGGCGTCTGGCAGGTCGCTGCGGGGGAAAGGAGAGGGAATCGTAGTGGCTGAAACGATCTTGTTCCTGACGGTCTGCGCTTTGCTCGGCCTTACGCGTTTCCTGTGGTGCTCAACAGGACTTCAGGCCAAGGGTTGAGAATTGGAGGTAAAGGGCCAACGTCAGGCTGAAAGTCTTAAAATCACGACAGAGTTTGGGGTTTACCTACAGCTGTTGCAGCTGACCCCGCACGACAGAGACAAAGGGGTTCGGTTTGTCTTTGGTTGGGTCTTGTGGTGCAAACCTGGCAGTCCTTGTGAAAGTCTTCCCACTTTTCTTTGCCTCGGTTTCCCCTTGCTGCCTGTGGGTCCCACGAAGCCCCCTGCCAGCTCCCAGGTCCCTAACACCCACAGGTAATTTCCGCCTAGGAAAACAGGAAGGCCCAAACCCGCGTCTCCAGCGTGTCCACGGGCTCCTGCTCCCAGTGCTCCGAACAAGCCTTCGCCCCGTGCTAGAGGCAGCTCCTATAATGTAACCTCCGGACTTCGTTTTGTCCTTCGTTAGGTCTCATTCCCACCTTTGGAAGCGGCCTGCTTTGACAGCCCTCACCTTGCAAATGAAAAAGGAGAGGATAAAAGCATCGCTGGGGGTGACACGAGGCCTGTCTTCCCCTGTCCCCTCAGCCACCACCGTGGTTCTGTCCTTCAGCTGCAACTTCACTCCGGCTTAGAACCTCGTACGTGACTTAACCTCGCTCCTGCCTCTCTGCTGCAAACTCCCAACTCCCTTTGGCGTAACCAGGGAGTGGAGATCACCAGGAAAGGGGCAGAAGTGCCTTCAACCCGTATTAATTTTAAACAGAGATTTGTGAAAATGCTAAGCAATTCAGTGGGTTACGTTTTAAAAGCCCTGGGCAGTACTGGCAAAAATCAAACCGAAATAACTTCAGTTCAAGCAACTCCGCAGTGGTTTTCTCGCACGATTTGGGAAACCCTTACGAAATCTTCAGACTGCATTCTGCCTCGCCCTGCTCTAGCTGAAGGCGCTGCCGAATGTGTCTGTCCGAGCAGGTAACCACCTCCCAGACAACCATTTCATCGTGGTTTGAAATGGCCGTAAGAGAAAAAGTGGCAGAAAACTCGTGCAATTGAGAGCCTGACCTCCCTGAGAAGGAAGTGTGTACTGCAGCGCTGACACTGGGACTCGTGTTCCCTCTTGCTCTGCTTCAGCGGAGATTTGGACATATCACGTGGCCTCAGTCCTTTAAAAATCTGCTTCACGCTTCTCATTTTTGGACCAGTGAAGGCAACAAGAGACCGTGACACTTGGGCAGAGTTGGAATGCGCTGCCCTGTTAAATCTCCAGGGGAGCGCTGCATTACCTGGTGCTAAAACGCCTTCACAGAGGTACTTTGTGCCTTGGATCTTTTCCCCATCCATCCCAGCTCAGCACTTACTTCTGCCTGGCAAATTCCAGATCCATCTTATGGCTTTGCAGCGCTGCCTCCATCTGGCCCATCTCTAGCTGAGCGTTCCCGATGCAGCTGTAGAGTTTTCCAATCAGCTCCTTCTTGTTGGGAACTTCAGCGTCCGCCCACCCTTGTACTGTCTGCAGCACCTGCTCGGCTTTCTTGCAGCTTTCTGCACGGCAGTCGCCACTCAGCACTGGAGACAAAGAGGAAAGTTTAACGCTACTACGTGGGCTCAGTGATTTGAGGAGGTAAGATGAAGTGCAGTTGTGTAAGCCTCAGACAAAGCTTGGGAATAGTTAGAGGTCCTGACTCTTCCTGCACCTCCTACACTCCTCCCTCCAGGCTCCAAGAAATCTGCCCCAGGAGACGGTACTTCCAACCCTCCTCCTGGCACTATGGGAAAGCGCTTCCGTCACAGCAGGTACGGGGAGCGACTCCTAACACCGCACATTGCTGCAGACGAGTGAAGGAGAACGAGGCCTGTTGTCTGAAGGTTTGGAAAGCTCACAGCTGCTGCAGCAGGGCCGGAGATGAAGTTCGAGCTGCAGCACCTGGGGTTTTCTCTCCTGAATTAGCCCCTTGCACTGTCCTCGGGAGCTCTGTTCCTGCGCCAGCTGGGCTGCAGCAGATGGGTCTGAGGCTACCTTCGCTGAGCCCCAGCGTAAAGGACCTGAACTGCAGTGAGGCCTGAATTCTCCCCCCTGGGTTGTAAAATATGTAGCGCAGGAAGAAGCGAGAAAGTGGCCACAAGTGGCTGAATTACTCCCGCCTTCCAGGCCACTGTTTTTCAGCTGCTTCGTCTCTCTACCTTGGTATTTTTGAACGGCAGCAATGATCACTCCAGGGGCCTGCATCCTCACAATCAAACAACTTCCGGTTACCAAACCAGCCAGAGGCGTTTGCTAAGCCTGCAGCTGTGGCCTACCTGGCTTTGATGGCTAAACGGTGTCCAGAAAACCCATCAGCAAGACCTCAAATACAGAAAAAGCTGAGGAAAAAAAATGTTGGGATTCTGTAGCTAAGAAAGTGTTGGGAAAGGTGGGGATTACAAAAGCAAAGACTTCCCAAAAGTGCCTACTAGTGTGTAACACTTGCGCTGCTTCTGTTGCTCTGGGATGCAATCGCTGCAGCGAGTAGTTACATGTGCCAGGGGTCACTTTCTTTCACAGGACACCTACACCTCTCGATGTCCTCCAAGCTCTTCACGATGTATCTGCCGGCCTCCACTGGGTTTCGTTTCTTGTCTCGGCTCCACCTTTGCTGCCTGAGCTTGCGCTCTCTCACACGGGCGTAGATAGGCTTCTGCTGCTGCCAGAATTCACTGCGTGTGTCCAGGTAGGAAATGCCACTCAAAACCAAGTCCGCCACTTTGACCCCCTGCTTTGTGCTGCTCTCCATCAGATCTGAAAACGAGATGGTAGAACCCCGGGGAGTGTTAATGCACGTGGAGGGTGAAGCTGCAGTTCTGTGAGGTTCTGCCCTGATGGAGACAGAGGCCTTGCAATGAAAGTCCTCAGCAATGGGTGCAATGAGGGAAGGTGGGGAAAGCTCCCTTGCTGGGACCCATCCCGTGTGTTTGGCGACTGGTGCTCCCAGCCCCTGTGGCTGCTGCCTCTCGGCCGACAAGAGCCAAGAAGCTCAGAGGGGCCAGGCGTGACGAGCCAGCGCCGTGCTCCAGGACAGAACACGGTCTGGGGCACCTTCACTGAAACGGCACTCTGAGAAGTGTTGTGGGGTCGACTGCGAGCTGGAAATTGAGGCTTTTCCGTGCCTGGAAACCAGGCAGCCCACGTGTGTTATAACGCTAGTAATCCCATAAACCCTGTGAGTAGACTAAATTCTTAATTACTTCTCTAGTACTGGGTAAAGAGTTCCCTAGAAAAATGACGGAAGGGGAATCACCCTTCTGCCTAGTTCTGAAATAAGATACTTCTCCAAATCCTGCATCTTGATCTTGGCAGCATTCTTAACGAAACCACAAACGAGTTACAGTCCCAGGAGCAGTGCTTTGCACTTGACGCAAGTACCAGTGTCATTGATTGTGATGACAGTTAAGTAATTCGGAATGAGACTGTTTCTGCTTTTGATTTCATCAGCACAGATTGCTCTGAGTTGATTTACTGTTGGTTACAAAAGCCTGGCATTTACTAGGGAAGGAAGTATGCTCAGACGTCGTTAGGAATACTGGATCCAGCTCCAAAAATACCTGTGATCTCCAGGCACCTGCCTCGCTCACCACCACGGCACGCAGTGTGCTACGTGAGCTCTGGCACGAATAAGGAAGAGTAGTCATAGGGCTATAAGGAGGAAAAAAGAACCTGCATAGAAGGAACATTTAGTTAAATAAAGTGGCGAAAGACCTTCATCCTGGAGCAACTCTTCTAGGTAGACCTTGTCATCGTAAAGCTCGCCCAGAAGCTGCCGCTCTGTTTTTGGATTCCTCACAGGCTTCTGTTTCCTTGTCCATTTTTGATCCTTATTCAGTTTGATTTGGAGTTTCTGATTTGCTATTTTGCTCTACAGCAAGAAAAAAATAAAGGAAGTTGGGAGAGATCAGTAGGGAACGCTAGAAGTTGCAGAATTCTGTTTACACTCTGCATAAGCCAACTTATTTTTTGAATAAAAGCAAAAAGTCAGTGCCTCACCAACTGCTTGGGTCATGAGCAACTGAACATTTGCACCCAGTTGTGCTCCCTCACTTCCAAGCACAGGAAGGGCCATTATAGTAAGAGCAAGAAATAGTTCTGCCCCGGTAGCCTGGCCTGTTGTGGAGGGCTCCCTGGTCAGTGCTGGGGGGGGTGTTAAGGCTGTGGGAAAGGCAGGTCTGGGCACAGTCAGAGAAACAGAGGCTGTACCAGCCAGGGCTTCTGAAGCGTCAGGAGGGTATTCCTAACGTTTCACATCAAAATCCCAACATTTACAGTGCTAATCTTTAGGCCCCTTTGTACAAAGTGTTTTTAGCACCGAGTACCTGTAATTCCAGCTGAGAGCAGCAGTGAGCGCTCACTGCACTGCCTTCAAAGGGAGGTGGCTTGGCCTCTCGGAGGAGCAAGGCGCTACTTCAAGGGACCAGCCCAAAATTAAGCAATTGAGAAAGTGTCCATTATCAAAAATGTGAACCTTAAACATCAGGTAAACCCAAAGCAAATATTGGAGATAAATGTACCCTGGCTCCGACCCCAGGGCAGTTACTCATTAGCCTCTGATGGGGGATCAGCAACACCCCATGGGAACAGTCAGGCTGGTAGAGAAATTTCAGACTGGGTTTTGTTTCTCCTTGGTTGCTCTTCCCTACCCTTCTGCCTTCTCCTTTCAATTTAGCGTAGCTGGACCCAGGAGCACGTTAAAAGCAGGTACAGAAATGCCCTCGTAAGGGAGCAACGGGCACTTTGCTAGACCAGCCGTATCCACATCCGTGTTGCTGCACGCTGTTACTCCTCTAACGCCTGTTTCAGAAGTGTTAGCGTTACGGTGACGCTAGTTAGCCCCTAAAGCAAGAGCTCTTCAGACCGTACCTCTGCCTGCCTGCTTACAAAGCACACATCCTCTTTATTCTCCAGCTTAATAGATGAAGGACCTGCAAATACAGAGGAAAAAATACTTGTTAGTGTTCAGGAACAGCAGTGCAGAGGCTTTAGAAGTTAAAATGACCGTAAGTGTGCCAAGCCTATAATATCCCGTGTGAAACAACGCGCTCTAATTCCTTCACATGAAATATGTGGGTGTCAGTATGTTCTGGAAAGGGGGAGTACAGCTCAGACGCAGCTCCTCCTGGGATTTCAGTGACCGTGTTCGGGTGGCACCAGGGGGGCTCCCATCACTGTGTGATTTTTCCTCCCGAGACACGCTACATCCTGCGTGGAAACAGAGGAAGGAAGAAGGGATTGCAGCTGGAGCCTGGAATGAAGGGAAGCCCATACGTGCAGGGATCTCCAGCAGTGCACAGAATGATCTGAAGTTTTCGTGCACTGACATTAGGGCCAAACTCCCATTTCACTGTCACTCTGACATCCAGTGCTCCCCCTACTCAGGTCGCCCTCTGGCAGTGGAGGTAAGAGTGAAAGGCAGCTCTTTGGGCTGGTCAGAAGGAAGGAGTGAGCTCCTCGTGCTGCTGGAGGAGGATTTCCTTCCGCGAGGCCACTGGGCCAAGATCAGTGATGCCAGCACGCGCGTCACGGGAGGCAGCTGTTTCTCAACCCGCCGAGCAAAGCAGCTTTGGGGATGTGCGTGCATTTAAAGATCCCATCAAACGCTAACGTGTCCTGCATCTAGGAGCTTGATTAAAAAATGTCATGGGTTGTAATCTCTTCATTTGCCTACAGCCCGGGTGCTTGAGGGCACTGAAAGCCCTTCACTCGTTATATCAGGCACGGCCAGCGTTTCAACGGAGAGCCGCGAAGACGCATTAGTGTTAAGTGAAGAAAGCAGCGGTAACGCAGGAAAGCCCACTAGGTCTGTGGAGTTTCCCTGGTTTTTTAAATAAATGTCACATACGAGAGAGCTTCAGGCTTTTACACAGTGGGGACGTGAAGATAATCTGCAGCACTGGAGGTGGACTGAGGTTGTGAGACGGATTTCAGGGAGAGCGAGGCACTCAAATAGCCCCAGGATGGGGGTCTGTGTGCGCGGGTGCAGGGAGTGTCCCGGCGCTGCGAAGGGGCAGGCCGT
>NW_010256922.1:0-10038 GCF_000690775.1 Eurypyga helias | reverse complement strand
GTAAGTCGCTCCCGACTCTCTGAAACTTGTTTGCGTGCTGGGACGGGCAGTTTTTAGGGAGATTTTGGGGAAGGGTAGGCTCCGCTTTCAACTTTCCGGGCTTTGCTTGGCCGTTCCAGGCAGAAGCGCTGCGTAACCCCCGCTGTGAGCTTTACCTCGAGCGACCAAGCGCGTTTTGATTTGGGGCCTGGGCTTCTTAACGTCCCGTAACGATTTCTTCCAGGTCTCTCTTCCTTTTAGGTCTGCGATTTCCGAAAACTGGAATCGCTGCGCCGGCTCCCACCCCGGCCGGGGCGCAGCCGCAGGGGTACGGAGGCGCTTTACATGCGGGGAAGCAGCGTTACACGCTTCGCTGTGGTGTGACAGCACGTGCGTGCGCCGCCCCGCGAGCCTGGCGCTGCCGGCCTGGTGCCAAACCACGCGTGGAGTGTTTAAGGCTCGGGTTTGGCTCCGTCTGGGCTTTCCGAGGCGCTGCTGGCTCCACTCGTTTCGGCCCGCGCGCAGATCCTACCACCGCTGCGCCAGCGCTGGTATGGAGCGCAGTGGCGGCACGATTGAGCAATACGAGTGTCTCTGCGTTCCAAAAAGTAAACAGCAAAAATGGGTCACAGAGAGGGAGAGAATGTGCTCCGTGCTCACACGATGGAGCGGCGGAGGGGAAGATGCTCCGGTGTGTCCCCTCTGGATTTATTGCTTCGGTAGAAATAAATCCTTGTAGCTTGAGGATTTACGTTTGCAAAGGACAGAAGGGACTTGTAATTACAGTAGAAGCCGTGAGTACGGGTTTCAGTAGAACCGGTGTGCTCAGTGAGGCGGTGGGACGGGTCGGTTCGAGAGGCATCCTGGAAGCTAGGAAAACTGAAATTGCCTTAAACTTTCGGTTCCAAATGCAGGAAGGATTTTGACCTCTTACCTTCTTCACATCAGTAAGAAATTAAGAGCCGAGGTGCTCCCTAGGTTGGCTTACTACCTGTGCTGGGGGAATTCTGACAGTAGGATTTCACGCAGTTTCTTGAAAAGCTGTATCGGATGGATCCGCCTTGGAAGCAGAGGGAGTTGTTGGGTTTGCCGGTGAGAGTGACCATCAGCGGCGTGTCACGTTGCTCATAAGTCAAGGTCGGTGTTGCCGTGCCGGGAGCATGAAGCTGCTGTTTCTGTCCCCTCCCTGAAGGCCGTGGGAGCTCCACCTGTTTGCCTGGCTGTGGCCGTAGGGGCAGGTTCCCTCTGCGGCGCCGTGGCTCCTGCTTTGAGGCACACCGCCTTGGGCCGAGGTGCTGTTAGGTGTCAGCAGCCACCCTAACCCTCTTAAATGCCATAAGGGGAAGAGCCCCTGTCCCAGCGCATGGGTCCAGATTCAAGCACTTCCTCAGCTTCGGTGAGTTTTGCCCTGGGTTTTGATCCGTTCTCTTGGGTCGGTTTTGGGTTTAAGAGCTCTGCTGGAGAGTATCTAAGGTGATGTGTCCTGTGCACACGTGTCTGCAGCAGATCCGTCCTCTGGAAAAAACTGGTGAGCAGCATTTCTGCTTGTCCCTCAAGTGCAGGGTGGAGCACCTGGAAATCAGGGATGTCCCACGGGGCAGAAAGCTGTGGTGTATGTGGTGGGTTTTTTTAATTCCCCTTGCTTAGGTACAAGTCCTGTTTCCAATTTGAGTTGTGCTGCCTGTGCAGTGTAAAACACATTGCAGGAAGGAACGGGCTCCGCTGTGGAGGTGTATGGGGAGACTTTGTGACCCGTGACAACAGGAGGATAATTGTTAACATTCCTGAAATTACAGCCATTCCCAGGAGCCTGAGGTTCCAGGTGGTGCTGCTGATGAGGAGGGCAAAGCCTGGTCCCTGCTTACTGCCCAGGTCTGGATGGCCTGAGGACAGGCAGAGCTTCTGGTTATGAAGTGCTCGGTACAACCTCCTTCAGGAGGTTTTGTCTCTTGAATCCACCCAAATGGGGCGTCTGTGACATTTCTGTCTTTTACTGCTTTGAGGAGCGGTTTCAGTGAAGTGAAAATCCTTCCCCTGAAGAGGTTTAAAACCAAAGAAGGTTTAGTCACTTTCCTGACAGTGGTGTGATTGCATCAAAATACACCTTTGGCTCACTCAGGCCAAGATAGCGTTGCTCTAAGCCTGCTTGAATAACTGACTAATTTCCTTTGTTGTGCTTTGGGCTATGTGTTTCCTGGGAAGGTGAGAGGGGGAGCACAGAGAGGTGGCCAGATGGCAAATCCGGTACAGACCATCCAAAAATGTATCCCTGACTCCAGCGTGGGGCAAGAGGAGCGCAGAGAAATAAATGCCTGGGAGCGAGGAGTCCGTTGGCTTGCAGTAGTTTTCAACCGAGAGAGTAGGAGCCCAAATATTAGGCAGGATTTAAGGGATAATGGGGCATCCTGGAAATTCCTGTGGTGTTAGAGGTGGTCAGGAAAACCCTCGTCCCGCTGCTGAATTTGCGTGCTCTTCCTTAAGAAAGTGCTGGTGACCTCTGCCTCGGCTGGTAAATGGTGATACCAAGTTAGGTTGGTACACCCGAGACAGCTTCTTCTCATTCTTACCTTTGTTATTATCAGGCTTCAAAGAAAACTCAGTTTATGTTGCTGCTTTAAAGCTGTGCCGTTATGGTCTGACCTATTTCTGGCTGGCCAGGCCACATCTGCAGATTTATAAATGCAAGGAACAGGTTTGTTGGAAGGTTCAGGGGGTTTTGTTGTGTTCACTCTTCTTGTGTGGAGCTTGTGCGTACAGGTGTGCATTAAGGATGCATAAAACACTTAATACCTTCATAAATAAAACCACTTAGTACCTTCCTGTACTTGGGTTGAACAGTGGCTCCCCTCCCCCGTCTGTAATTGTGAGATCCCATTAGTCATCCCATTAGCGACTTTGCTCTTGGATCCGGCCCGGGAGAGGTGAACCAGCCTTGCCTCCTGTTTGCTGCTGGTGTTTATTTAGCATTTATTTAGCATCCAGTATAAATTCCCGCCCTGCCTTGCCGCACCGTAATCCTGCTCCGAGCCCCACTGGTGTGTCGCAGCGTCTCCCTCAGCGATGCCCTGTGCCTCGGCCGCTTCCTTTGTCGGTCTTGGCGTTTGTGCTGACTTGTTTTACTCCGAGCAGGACTAGGGCATCAGCTTTCCCTGTGCCTTGGTAGGAGACTCTTAGTGCTGGAAAGTTGACTGGGAAACAGGGATGGGGAAAGGGTGGCTGTGTAATGACAGCTTGAGAAATGGATGAAGTTTGCTGTTCGAATAGCTCTTTGAAGACAGCAAAAGCACAGGAAAAGGCTCTGTGTTATTCCGGGGAGATTACACGTTTTGCCTAACGTTTGGAAAAGTCAGCATCCAATCCGGAATGAAAAGCTTGCTCCTTCTTTCGGAGGACAGTGTTTCTCTTGCCATGTTATCTGCAGTTGTTGCGTGTTTCCGACTTCGGGCAACACTAGCAGATGGTCACGCTATGTCGTGACATCTATCTCAGTGCGTCTCTGGTGAGATCTTCCCTTTGGATCCCCCCTTGTTGGAGGGTGCTCAGCTGTGAACACACCTTGAGACGGAGGGAATGATGCATCCATATTTTCCCTCTTTTTTTTTTTTTTCCATCTCTCACAGAATGACTTGTGTGTTGGTTCAGCTCAGACTGAGGATAGTGGCCGTTTGTTGTTTTTCTAGTAGTGTTTGCTGCCAAGATAGTACTTTATTTCTGCTAAAAGGGTGGAATTTTCCGTTAATAATTCGCTGGTCACACTGGATTTGCAGTCGCTTGCCCGTGATGTGTACTGCCCTTGCTGTGGGCATATATGATTTCCTGATATCTATTAGCTTCCAGACCAGCTTGTTGCTCCGTGACTTCTGCTGCACACGGGGAAAGTATGGTGGGCTAAAGCCTTCTCCCTTTTTCCAACGGCTGCGCTCCTGTTTCTGTCAAAAGGCCAAGGTAAACCAATTATTTAAAGAGCTAATTTCTTTCCTCAGTGGAAATATATTTAGATACTGGTCTTGCAGCCAGTTGTAGCTATAGCCTGGCCCCTGCCTGATCCGTGTTCATCATTAATGGGGGAGGCAGGTGGGGGGCTTGGGAAGGGCTCCAAGGCTGTGCAGTACGGCCTCACAAACCCAACGTAGCGCCTGGGTGGGAGTCCTGTGCTCTCCTGCTGTTGAGTTCTTGGCCCCTCTGGGCTGTCAGAGCTCGTGCTTCATCAGGGTGCTCCTCGTTAGAGGTGCTGTCTGGGGGAATGCTGCCAAGTCTCACGCTTGTGCCTTGCATGTTGTATCCTCTCCCCCATGTCATCTCGGGACCATGAGGAATCGCCCCTGTTGAAGACCAGAATCGCTCTCCTCTTTCTTCAGAAGCATGGGGCAAGTCTGAACCTTGCTAAAACCACTGGGTGACCCAAAAGCCTCGTTCCCCTGTATCACGCGAGGGTACAGGCAGGGAGGTTAGATCTCCCGTCCAGCCCTGGGCTGGAAAGCCATGTCCAAGAGTGTGTTAAGGTAAGGACGCTCACTTTCCCTTCTGCTGCTCCGCATCGTTAAGCAGTGCTGGTTGTGCAAGGAACCAGGACCAGAGGCCATTTGAGCAGTCTCTGGCTGGTGAGGTAAGGTAAAAATAACAAAAAGTGGGACTTTAAGCAGCCATCTGCATACATCTTGATGGTTATCCCACTTCCAGTGGGCACAGTAACTCTTGCATGAATAAAGTCCCATTGAATGCTGCCTGTGAACAAAAGGCTCCAAGATCAAGTACACTGATCCAAAAGTTGATTTGTACTTGCATCTTTATAGGCATTTTCCTAATTATTAGTGGGAAACTTAAGGCTGAGACTTGAGGCGGCTCTTGCAGCGCCTGAACGCTAAACTGCAGAATCTATGCGCTCTCAGACAGCTGTCTAATTGTGTCCCAGATCAGAAAAATCTGATAACCACGGGTGTGAATCAGCACATTTTATATCAGAGAGTTTCCGTGGCTCCAAATGTGACGGATTTGGGAGAACAACTTTATTTTCTTGCTCTGTAACAGAAGAGGGAATGATAGTGATTTGGTTTTGCAAGACTCGGGGGAGAATTTATAGTACCTTCCAGTGCCTGAAGGGGCTACAAGGAAGCTGGGGGGGACTTTTTACAAGGGCCTGTAGTGACAGGACAAGGGGTAACGGGTTTAAATTGAAAGTGGGGAGGTTTAGATTGGATATCAGGAAGAAGTTCTTCCCGGAGAGGGTGGGGAGACACTGGGACAGGTTGCCCAGAGAAGCTGTGGATGCCCCATCCCTGGAAGTGTCCAAGGCCAGGCTGGATGAGGCTTGGAGCACCCTGGTCTAGTGGAAGGTGTCCCTGCCCATGTCAGAGGGGTTGGAACTGGATGGGCTTTAAGGTCCCTTCCAACCCAAACCATTCTATGATTCTAAATAGTTCATGGGCACTGCGGGGGTTCTGAAGGGAGATAAAACGTATGCACTTTTTAGCTGGTAACAGAAAAAGAGCTTTAATGCTGTAAAACCAACCAAACAACCCCCAACCTCCTCACTTTTCAAATCTTTTTCCGTAGCGCTCTTTTACGAACGACAGAAACAAGAACACGCGTGCGTTCACCAAACCAGCACCAGGGTCTGGGTTTGGGGATGAGGAGGGGTGGTACCTTTCGGTGATGCTGTGCAGACAGACAGCTGGCCGCGTGCTCTGTCAGCGAGCGGGGTCATGGCAGCCTGGGCCTCTCCCAGCTTCGTGGCTGGGCGTTCATGGGTGGAGGGGTTCAGCCTCGCACAGTCCTGAGGATCTCAGACCAAGTCCTGAAATCCAGAAGGAAGGTCCGTAGTAATAACAACCTCTTTCCTTGTTCGTTGGGTGAGTGAGTCAGAGACTGTTTGTTGGCCTTTGCCCCTCGATGCGGAATTTGGCAAAAATGCCAGAGCTGGCTTCTCTCTTAACCGTGAGGTGCGGGTAAGGGTTATGATCACCCTTGGGCTTGAAGGAGCGACCAAGCCGCAGCTCACAGGCTGCGTGCTGGTCACGGTCGTTTCTGTGGCCTGTGGCTTACTGCTGGCTGCCTGCTGTCCCGGGGACGCTGCAGGTCGAGGGCAGGAGAAGGGTGCTTGCTGCACGCATGGAGCTTCATCGGAGGTTCCTGCCGTACGTCGGATGCTTTGAGGAGGTGCTGGGTTTGCGGAGGGTGCTTGGGCTGCCTGTTCTGCACGGCTGTCTTTCCACGGGACGGGACTTGATCTGAGCAAAATCTAGTTTCCGATTACCTCCGGAGTTCTGGGAACTTCAGTTCCATTCAGAGGATCCAGGATCATCCAGACAGTCTAGGTAGGTGTTTTGCTGAAGTCTGACTTGGTATTTTCTCTCTGAAGTACGTGTACTCACTAGCCCTAGCCACATAAATACAGCCTTTGCTGTTGAAGGAGATGAGCTATTTAGACTAGCCCAGATCCTACAGGGAGCATGAGGGGTGGGGAAAAGCACACTCATGCCCTGCGGAGGCTGGTCTCGGTGGTTCTGGACATCATGAGATCAGCTCGTGAAGGTGTAGGTAGGCTCAAATTAAGGTTCTGCGGAGTTTAGCAATGCTGATAATTAACGTCTGCCTTGAAGAGCAGGTGAGGAAAAGTATCTTTGTTGTAAAAAAGCGCTGAGCTGTATTTCTGGAAATAGTTATTATCCCACGCAGCCGTAGCACTTGTGGTCTTGGGTTCTGTACAGCTTAGCGAGGACACAGCGGGCATGGCTTTGTGAGAATCACTCCTGCTCGATGGAGACTGCCAGAGTCTGTTTTCCCTTAGGCTTGGATCAGGTAGTCTACTCATATGGAAGAAGTCTTGTGGAAGGAAGGGGTTGGCAAGGAGAAGGGAGCATATAGCCTGTGGGGATCTCCTCAGCTTGGGAGTGAATGGGTACTGGTAGATGTCAGCCGGGTGACTGTGGTGTTGTGCCTTACGTTGGATGCTTTTCTTGTGGATTCAAAGCATCTCCTCTACCACCCTGGTTTAGGTTTATAAACCCGTGCTAAAATGTGACATGGGCTCATCTTTGTCCCTCCCAGAGGAGCGTTGGCAGCGAGCCTGGCAAGGCTCAGTCGGGGCCTTGCTGCTCTTGCTCCTGCACTGGAAGCATCTCTGACAGACTTCTGGTAAATGGGGCAGGAGGGATGGGATAAACCAGGCAAAAATCTCATCCTCCCCAGAATGCTGGTACCCTGAAAATTCAAGGTCCTCTTCAAGAAGAGGAGGGTGTGTTGAGCAGTTAATCTCCAGGAAGGGCATACGGTAGCTGGATGCCTCCCGGTGGGTTGAGCTGCTGGCTTTGTTGTAGTATCCTCTGTCCTGCTTCCAACACAGGATTAAGCAGAGGAGACTGTTTCTTTCCCCTCAGTGTAAATCTCTGGGAAGGTGGTTTTGGTTCAGAGCAGACCTGAAAAGGCTTGTCAGTTGGATCTCAGAGCCATCAGCATTTTTTTTTTTTCCCCTCCACTTAACTGAAGCTCGTTTAACTTGTGACAGCACTTTTAATTTGTTATATTTGTAAAGGAAACATCGGGAGAAGGTTCAGAAATGCATATTTATGTTTCTTGGCTAAGTTTAATTTGGCTCCAAGAACTTGTTTTTCTTATTCTAATAAAGAAGAATTTCTTGTCTTAGGCTGGGATTTTTTTCTGTATTTCGTGGCGTTTGTTTGTTTGGGATTTTTTGTTTGGTTGGTTTGCTTTTTTTTTTGTTCTTCTCCTCCTACAGAAAGAGCTTACCTTGGTCTGCACCTTCCCTTGGATGTGAAACATGTAATTAACAATTCCTAACCAGAAGTATCCTCTCCGAGGTTTCCTCGCTCATCCTGGAGCTGGTGTTGGACCTCCTGTGTAGTGCTGGGCAGCACCACTGCAACCTCTGATGGTGCTGGACAGAAACGTGTGTTTTGGGGTATCCTCAGGGCGCGCAGCGCTGCGGGGAATTGGGACCCTGCGAGGGAGCGCACGTCTCTTCCTCCGCCCTTGCTTCGGAGGGCTGGAGCCCCTTTTGGTGGGAGACCCCAGGGAGATGTGTGCGGCGTGGCTCCGCTCTCCGAACGAGTGGGAGGGCTGCTGTGGGGTTAGGGGTGCGGATGTGCCCCCCTCCCACCCCGGTGCTGCGGGGGGAGTCATGGAGTCGCCCAGCAGCAGCGGCTGGGGCCAGGCTGTGCCCCACAGCATGGGGATGCTGCAGTCACGTGGCATGCCTCTGGCACCCACTGGGATGTGCGACCGGATTCGTGGTGCTGCTGTGAAACCAGGATGCTGCTGGTGGTGTTGGGGTGGCAGAAACATCTGGGAGCAGATGGCTGCAAGAGAGGGCGAGTCCCGGGGGTCACCCTTCTGTCTGGCTTGTCTCGCTCCCGGTGCAGCCCCGGGCTGGTGGGTACCAGGGCTGGGTGGCCCAGTACCAGCCGCAGCAGCACGTGGCAGGGCTGTGGCCAGGACGTTGGGAATGTGGGCCGATCCGGCTGTCGCTGGGAGCGGCGAGGGTGTCTGCGCCGTCTAGACCCAAGCGTTTCCACCCAGGGCTGCTGTCACCCGTGCGCCCCGAGGGCAGTAATGGCACTCCTCCACAGCCTCCTTGGGGAGCTTAAAGGGTGATTAATCCTTCCCTCCTTCCAAGCCTTCGCAGGAATTAAGGCAGCAGTATTGGTGATGTTGCACCGGCGGATGGGCGTGAGGTGACAGGAGCAGGAACAGGTCTGTCGTAGGTGTAACCGCTCGCCCCCCCGTTGTGGTACTGTTGGAGAGCAGCTGTGAGCCTTCAAACGCAACCTGGGGATGGGAAGGTTGGGATTTGTTTTCAGGGTGGTGCTGGTAAACTTCCTGCAGCTTGGTGATAGAGATAATTCCGCAAGTTCTGGCTCCATTGTTGTGACTGGGTCTAAGGTGAATTTAGGAAAAACATTTTGGTCGAACAGAAAGGAAAGCCTGTTTTATCCAAAGGGAAAAGGACCTGATCTGTTGTTCTCATTACTGAGGGAGTTTCGGAATGGGACCTAAATCAGTAATTATTTGCACGTCCTTATCTGTGCGACACACGGTTTTCCCGCCCGGTATCTCGGGTTTCAGGCTTGCTTGTCGCGATGTGCGGTTTTCAATCCGCGTGCCCGCAAGTGTTTGGTCATAAAGGCGTCAATACGGTGAGGGGCGTTTCGTTTTGGCTGTGCTGGTGGAAGTGGCTGCTGGGGACCAGCATTTGCTGAGCTCACAGCAAGCGCTCGAGCTGTTGTCGGAAGGAGGGTGAAGTGTGGGATCGTGTGATCTGTCCGAGGGCTGTAATGGCTGGGGAGGGTGGAGAGGAGGCACCGTCCTTCCCCACTCTTCCAGGGTATTTTAGGAAGAAATCAATAGCTGTCTAGTTATGACAGCAAAATGAAAAAGGCTGTAACGTCTCCATAGCTACCTAAAAAGCACTTGTAAAAATGCTGATGGAAGAGAGCGCCCGACAATTATCCCGTACACTCCTTGCATGCGGACTGAAAATCGTTTGCATTGGTTAATTAATCGCTGCACACTTGTCCAGTGAGAGATGTTTGGTTACTGCAATAAACTTCCTGTTCCTTTAGCCCTGTGAAGCTGAAAAAAATTAACTTGTTTTATGTAGAAAACTGACTGACCTGAACTCTCAGTAGACGAACTGATTGTGAATGTACCAGCTTAAGCCAGCTTGGGTTTTTTTCCTCCTGTTTCATGTAGCATCTGAAAAGAGACAGCTTGTGGCAAATTAGCCGGGCTGAGACTACAAAAAGATTGAATTATTCCTGTTTGAACAGTTCCCAGCATGCAAGCACTTGCTGCTTGGATTGTACATCGTCTGCGTCCTGAGTTAGCTTGCCAGAGTCGCTGTGCTTGAGGTGGAAGTATATCACCTCCAACTGGAAATCTGGCCTCTGATGCGGATGGTAGTTTGTTTGTTCATCGGTGAAAACACCATGGAGGTATGATGAACGCAAACCGTGGTTGCTTTGTTTCTTCCAACCAACGTCTCGCCCTGTTGTGTTTCCGTGAAGAGCGCCTGTGCGACGCTGGATCAATGGGCTGAGTCCA
>NW_010256921.1:10393-14285 GCF_000690775.1 Eurypyga helias | reverse complement strand
CCCAGTACTGAGCCCTGGGGAACAAGTATTATCAAGCCCTCAGAAGTCTTCAAGGAGATGAAGAGAAAATATTCCTCCTGGAGTAGTCTGTCAGAGCTTCCAGGTCCTCTTTTAGAACCTGCATCTTTTAAGAGTGCATCCCACAATTTAAACCACTTAAGCACGTAGGTTCACTTTGCCTTTTTTTTTTTTTAAGGGCAAACTCCAGAGGCAGGAAAGCTGGACTAATACGCCAACTTCATGGTCAAGTTCTAAATAAAAGTACCATCAAGCTTCAATTGACCACATCGGTGGAGAACAGAACTATTTACAGCTTGGTCTACCACAACCATCAGCTCAGAAACCACAGAAGGACACATTACAACACATGACTTCAAACACATGATGTCAAATGCTAAAGCTTCTCTTTCAGCCATCTCTTCCACGGAATATTCTTTCACCTTCCTTCTCTCTTTTCTGTTTTAAAAGAGAGATAAAACCCCATTGCATTAACATGCCCCAAACTATTGTAAGAAAACATGTCAGGTGTATACTGCAACCAAGGGAGTTTCACTTACATACAGTCAAATAATCTTCCCTACTTTTATTCAGCCTAAGGTCTCAGAACATTTCCAGAACTCATCAGCTCTGAACACAGTAAGAAGTCCTTCAAGAACAGCTTACAGCACGTTACCGTGACCCAATTTTTTTTTTTATGGTAATGGCAGTGAATAAGTGAGTTTATATAGACATCCAGAGTTGATGCTATTTTACGTCTTCTTTCCCTCATTTCCACACTCTCCAATCTGAACATGCATGTCTTTTCAACACCTAAATGCAACTCCAGAATAATTTCAAAGCACATGCACCCACAGTCAATGCTCCACGGTGACTCCAGTATCTTGTCATGAAAACTGAGACCTGCCAGTTTAAGTCTCAAGGTCACAAGCATTTTCACACTTTTTGTTACTAATTAAAGCCTGGTAGCTTTTCCAGTCTCTCAGGTCACACACATCAGCAGCTTTCAAATTAAGTTATAGGCATGTAGCCTCCTTAGGTTCCAGGATACAAATTCCCCATCAACAAAGCTCCCTACCCACCTAGCTATTCACTAGCATTCCCTTTCAAAAAGGTTAGGGCTTCCTTAGATATTATGAATAACTGAATTAAGGAACATGTCAAGCTTAACATCTTCTCAAACTACTGAGTAATGTTTTTGGTGGGGTTTTGTTCGTTTGTTTTTAATGGAAAAGGGTTTTGAAATAGACAAATAAGCACTTAAAGCCAGTAGAGAGTGATGACAGTAACTGGGTATAGGCTGACTGCAATAGCTTTTCTTTAACTGGAAGAACAGAAGCCAGGAACATTACTTTAACCTGGTCAGATCCACAGCTATTAAAGCCTCAGCTTCACCTACAGTAGTATTACCAAGCAGACGTACACAAGGAAGTTGCTGTGAACGTCTATTATGGCAACCTTAAAGCATGAATGAACAAACGCACCAAGAGGTATAATTACTGCACAGAATAACAACCTGTGGAGTTTGTAGGTTATCACTTCAGGATATTACACAGCTTTATTCATGAGCCTGTTTTAAAACTAGGATATGTTATCTGCTCAGAGATGAAAACCAAGATGGCTGCAAAAGAGGCAAGAGTATTTTCTCCTTTAAATTAACTTTAAGCAGAGGTCAACAGTTCTTACTTCAGAATCAGAATAATGCAGGTTAGAAGGGATCTCTCCAGATCACCTTGTCACTTCTTATGGAAAGAGTTAAAACACAAAGCATTTTTAGATAGTTCTGGCATTAACAAATGTTCTGTTGCCTGTTTTAGAAATAAAACATTTAAGTAATTATTTTCAGAACTAATTAATTCCAAATAACTTTAGCAAAAGAGATCATGTACACGTTGTCTCGACATACAAAAAACCTTCCATTTAAAGCGTTCGACACTGGCCTTCACACTAAACCCAAGAAGCCTTCCTTTACCAGTCTCCCACCAGTTGCCTGTGAAAGGGTTAAAGGTACTATAGGCTTTCACAATCTTAAAGGATTTCTGTTCTGGCTAGCATCTTTATTTTAATAGAACATGTTCTAGTATATGCATGGAAGGAAATCCTAAGCATATAATGGCTGTTCCATTTTCGCTCAAGCCATTACGCTTTGATTGAGCTTAGAACTTTGGGAAGGTCAAGCCGTATGTCATGTGAGTGCTAAAAGAGTGCGCAATCACAGGGTTAGTTTGGAGAGGAAAGGCTGGAGTTATTTACTGGTTGGTTGGGTTTTTTTTAAGTAACATACCCTCCAGTATGTAGTACCCCAAACATTCTCCTCATTCTGTAAGCTGTAAGGCTTCCTGACATTTATATGAAGTGTTAACTCCCACCCCTTTCCCAATTACTCCTTTTCTGATGACAGATGCTACCAACAAAACAAGCCAGTGTTCCACTGATGTCAGCAGCTTGTCAAATCAGCCCTGACTCAGTCATCACTCCAAGATGTCACTACATCCCAGTTAGAAGTGCTATCTAGATCTCCAGCACTTGGCAGCACTTTTCCCCTCACAGTGAAACTTGCTACTACTTCACCCATTTCAGCTTCAAACCCAGGGCAACAGTTACCTTTTTAGGAATGCACCCACATATACTCATTGCCCAACAGTTTGTCATGCAGAGTGAAGTAAAACAGATGTCTCTATCAACAAGCCAATAGCATGTCCAAAATAGAAGGGAAAAGAAAGACCAAATCTGTCTCCACTGCCAGGGTCCCTTCTGACACCTCTTACAAGACAATAGCTGTATGCTGCTGCATCAGCCTGCTTCATGTAATTGCTTTGGTCTCCTCTACACACTACAAGAAACTGAAGAGAAGTCCAGGTCACACCTTCAATCAGTTTAGAGAAGTGACATGATGATGCAGCTGCCTGCAGCCAGCAGCAGCACAAACGTGCTTTTCCACTCCTGTGCTGATCTAACCACCCAGCAACAGCAGAAAGCTCCCTGTGCTTGAGTCAGAGGGCTGTGAAGACCATGTTTCTGCTTTTCTCCTGTGCACCTCCAAGACACAGACATGGAGAATCTGACAGCAAAGAGTGCAGTGGCACTTCTTCCCCTCATCATAATACTCTTCAAAGATCAGCTAAAAGCACACAAACAAGCAGCTATTCTGCAGAAAAAAAAGTCACTGTAAGAGGAATTAAGTTGCCTGACCGGGAGCAGAGGAAGAAGGCAAGAAAAGCCAATGTTACAGTCTTACTATCCTTAAAAGTTTGGAAGTATTTGCAGCTCTCAGTGACTTAAGCCATGACTCAAACCTTGTTTTGCTTTTGTCATTTTTAACACACAAAGTCAAATACACATGGTAAGAGCATTATATTCAGTTTAAAATGCCTTATAATTTATTATAAAGCAGGAGGATAGCAAAGGAGTACCGAGCTTTTAATTCTACATGTGAACAGAAAACTAGCCTTACTGTTTTTAAAATACATATGATGACATAAAAGCTCTTTGAACAAGTTCAGCAGATACCATTAACAGTAGAAATGCTCAAGGTAACCTTTCTACTTCTGCAGAAGGACATCAGGGGCTTAAGAACCTTACTGCAAGGAGGGAAAAAAAAACCACAAACCAACAACCAAACAAAAAGATAATCCTTGCAAATTTGAGACCTCCTGGGCTGAAAGAAACAGGAGATGCAAAACCACAATCCAGATTGCCCCTTGTAAACCTGTGTTCATACCTGCCCATGTGTACTTATTCACAAAAGCATTATGATTCTTTCCTATTGCTTTTCCATCAGTACAGCCTTTAAGTATGGAAGTTTAACCTCCTTATGTCAGACAAAAACTTACAGCATCAAGAAGCCACCATATTCATGAATCATGTAAAGTGACCATGCAGTTCAGGGCTGAGG
>NW_010256921.1:0-10373 GCF_000690775.1 Eurypyga helias | reverse complement strand
TTCCTGCCCCCCCAGTGCCTACACAAGCACCTCCTACCAAATGAGGCCACCTGGTCACCTGACAACTGTAAGTAGTAAACAGCCAGTTAACACTGTTTAAGAGATTAACAATACTCCAGCATTCACAGGTGAAGTTAGGATAAACCTGTGGGTTACTTTTGGTTTTGTGGTTTACTTGTTTTTTCTTATTCATCTTAGAAGGTGAAAGAATTTCACCACTAAAGTAATTAAACTAAGTTCATATCTCAGCATTAACCCACCTGCCCCAATCCTCCCCCACTATGATAAAGATCACCCAGATATTTAATGGCTATATAGCTGTTGTACAAAGGATATACATTCATACAAAGAGCTTAAAGTCAACAAAACAGAGTGGAATCCCTAGAACTGCATTAGTTTACGGTAGTCAGGAATTAGTTGAAAATCTGGTACAAAAGGGTAGAAATATTAAACATTTTTAAATGTAAGACAGTATATAGAATCACAGAATGGTTTGGGCTGGAAGGGACCTTAAAGACCATCTAGTTCCAACCCCCCTGCCATGGGCAGGGACACCTTCCACTAGACCAGGTTGCTCAAAGCCACATCCAGCCTGGCCTTGAACACTTCCAGGGATGGGGCATCCACAGCTTCTCTGGGCATCCTGTTCCAGTGCCTCACCACCCTCCCCATGAAGAATTTCTTCCTTATAGCTGAAGACAGATTTTAAAATCTACATATTGGATTCTAAACATTAAGCTAACTTGACAGTGTTTGCAATACCTGAGGTTACCTAAGAAAACTTAAAGATTTTTTTTCACAGGCCTAGATGAACCAAACGTTTATTAGTTAAACTTTCCAAAGTTCATACTGGTGGTCAGTAGGTTAGAATGCGAAAGATTTCAGATAATTAAGATCACACTTTCTATTAATGTAATTCCACTGACAGATCAAAGGAAGCTACACAATTTACTAGAAAGGTGTTGTAACTGTTCTGTAACACACACTAGTGAGCAATAGCATTTCAGTACATGCCATGTGTACAGAGAAAACACCAAGCATTCAACTGAAGAAAAGCACTCAATCAAATCTGCTTATAGTGTAATGAGTCTTTTTGGCCAAAGAAAAGTGTCCCAACTGAACTTATTTATGTTATATTTCTGCTAACATCAGCATAAAGCTTATTCTTTTAGTTATGACTTTGTCAATAATTTGTTGCACACCTACCTTTGTAGCATCCTCTCATTCGTATCATTTCACATGAGACTGTTTCTACATAGGCACATTTTATAATGAGATTAAACAGCAGTCTGGTTTTTTAATAGCTTTCATAGTAGTTAAGTTTTAAACATCACTCTCTAAAAAAAAAAAACACACCATTAAAGAATAAGCAGTAGGTCAACTTTCTCAACAAGATTTCCTCCATATTGCTTATACTCTGCCCAGAATGCATATAGTGATTGATACACCATTTCTGTTACCAGTAATGTTTGACACTAGGCCCATCTATATAACTGAAGTCAGAAGACATGTAAAAGCATAGCTTCCAGCCAATGCCAGAGTCAAAGACAACAGATGTATTATAAGAGAAGACCACAACTCTCCTTGAAGTCAGCTTTGGGACCCCAAAACCTAATTCAAGAAACACCATTGATGCTAGTCTGAGAAATTAGAGTTTTACTCCCAGTCACCTCATCAGTAAGACAGACTTCAAGTTTTCTGGACCACCCTTCAAGTGTATTATCATACAAAAAGAAGATTAGACTAAAATCTCTAGACTAGTGTTCTGCGGGAAAGAAAAAGTAAACAAACAGACTACCAGTAACCTACCTACAACTGCTAGTAATAAACCTATTACTGTGAGAACAATTTCTTAAAAGCAAGCGTCATCCAACTGTCTGTCTTCTGTGTAGCTTTGCAGTGTAATATGCACACTTCATGGAAGTCAGACAGGTCTGTTATTTACAGGATGGATTTGGTAGCCAAACCTTCTCCAACATATACACAGCCATTTTTCCCTTCACATTAATCATTATACTCTTATGCACATCATATGTTCCAATAACAGTAGGATTTTTCATAGCTTTATTTTGTAATGACCTCCTGACAAGTACAGTAGTTTAATGTTAGCTATCATATGCCACTGCTGATTCAGATCCACCTCCAGAGGCCATTTATATTCGTTGTGAGTGGCATAAAATAGCAACACAAGCACAGATAATGGATACTAGTGTTTGTACTTCATTACAGTAATGTGTGCAAACAACTCATTAATAGTACTTTGAAAATATGTGAATGGGTATGTACAGTGCTCAGCATGAACTGCAAGTTGCTAATGCAATTCGGAGAAATCCAATTCATCTCCACATCTACTTCACAATGTAAATTAGAAGCATCAGAAACAAAAAGCTACCAGGTGAACAGTTCAGTTCCTTCTGGGGACCAGTTCATCCACCCCATTCTCTCCAGACAAGTACTTCATACATAAAGTTTCTTTTTCTGCATGTAACTATTTTCATTATTCACATTATTTTGCAAAATTTTACTGGTGCATCAGCAGATGTGCTTTTCAGAGGATTTCACAACATCCTATCTTACTGGTGAAGTAGAGGAAGAGCCTAATTGTCCTTAATCCTCTATTTAAAATAGGTTAGATGAAATCCTCTTTTGACTGAAGCAAAGAGATTAGACAGTGCCACCAGGAAAAAGAAACACTACACCCCCCTCACCCTGCCCTGTATCTAGACAAGTTTAATAATTAATGAAGCAAACCAGTTTCCCATTTCAAAACAGGAAATATGTCCACAGGGAAGAGCAAAATAAATGGAAAAGTGTTCCTACAAAATCTCCAAATTCTTAGGCTTTCATGCATGTAGTTAACCACCGTAACATCCCAGAACAGTTTCACAGTACACCCCAGTAACTCGACAGAACAGCTAGTATGAAGCTTTTTTTTTTAGAACAAACAATACACATCTGGATCCCTGGTAAATCTTGGCATAATTCTTGATGTTGCCAAATGCAGTGCATACAGTTTCAGGAAGTACCTGTGCACACATCTGCACGTGCATGCATGCAGATGGTGGAGTAAAGGGGGAAATCAGAGGTAGAAGGAGCAACAGCGTAGAACACTTCAGTAACAAGAATAAAAACAACCCTAAGACAGTCATCATAGGCTTATGTCCACATCCAGTTTTCTTCCTGTGGCACAGTAATTATTACCTGAAAACATTAAACTGCCCTTAAAACTTCTCTGTTGAAGAACTGGGTAATACTCTCACCTCTGTCCTAAGGAAAGAAGAATGCACAGAGAAATTAACATTCAGATCCACAAAGATCTGTAGATGCCTTAAGAGTCTATGGTCTTCTGTGATATTCCAAACAAACTCCCCAGCCACTGGCTCATCTCAGTCTCCTAAAACAATCCAGGCTAGGCTGCTAGTTTCTTCCTACAAAGACTGTATTTTTGGTATAGTATCACTAATATTCAACATTTACAAAATTAAAATCAAAGTTAAATTGAAAAAAATAACAAAATAAAACACTTTTCATGACTCATAGCATGTCTTTGCCACAGGCTTCTCAGATTCATTACCAAGAGAGAAGAAAAAAAAAACCAAACAAAAAACAACTGGTGTCTGTATAATACAGAAAAAGAATCCTTGGTTTGCCTTGTCTACCTGCAGCTGTTGCCATGGTAATTTTAGCAGAGAAGATAATAGCATTCCAGTGTCATCCTGCCTCATAGCTCAGGATGAACTTCAACTGAAATGTCCCTTGACAATTACACAAATAGAAATACTACATTATCCTGTGTAATGGTAAACCAGTAGAATAAGAAGCATTATTCAGGAAAAATATAATCTGGCTAAAAGACTTACATGAGGAGAGGCAGGCTATTTTGCTCGAAAACACCAGTAAAGTTGAATCCAGTTGCATAACAGGTGCTAAAACATCTGCTCAGTCTTTTCTGTGGCACAGTTTTCTCTTGGATTTCTCTCCCTGCCACACCTGCACACGACATGGAGGAGGCATCTCACCACCATCCAGGTTGCAGGTCCCCAAAAACCACAGTTTTCTAGTCACACTTAAACCTAGATAGATCAAACAAGTTTATTATCCCCACCTTGACAGCACAAACAGCAGCCAGCTATAATATTTGTGGAACATTTAACTTGTCAGCCCAGTTACTGTTTTCTAAGTGTTTTGGGTTTAAAAAGCAGATTCACTACAAAATCCCATTCCACCTTGCCATTTTTCCTGTTTTATTTACTACTTTATGATAGGAGCAAAAAATGAATGAAAAACGGTGAACAGAGATGTTAAGGCTTAAGTAAGTGTGCTATGTTGTAGCTTATTCCCTTCCTTTTCCAAAAATGATCCTGAAAAGTCTTCCTGCTTTCAATACTAATACTCAGTGGTGCTTTCACCTAAAAGGGGAACTATATTAAATCTGTTTTTAAAAAAAAAAAAAACAAACATGCTATCAAAAGACAAAAGCAACTATGCAGTTGTCCCTGAAGAAACAAGTCTTTTTGATGCTAAATATGGCAAGGTGAAAAGTTCTTGATCTATTTTAAGTCACTGAAATAAGTCTACAATTCAGATGCTCAAAAAGCAATATTTTCTAGTATCAGAGAGTATCTGATGAGTGCAGATGAGCAGTATTTTGTAGTCAATAGCAACCAGCTTATAATGTGTACTGTCACTTCCCATAAGTGAGCTATTTTACATAGACAATATCCTACTTATATTTGTTTATTCTCAGACGAGAAAGGAAATCATGTTTTTCTTGTGTAAATTAGCTAATTGATGGGGGAGGAAAAAAAACAGACCATGCAATTCTCCATATTTAGTGCCCCTCAGCAATAAATAATTGATGAGAGAAGGGAGTGTGTCTGGTGTTTGAGCCTCAGATTATACTGAAACATCTTAAGAGTACATTACAAAACCAGAATGAACACAAGAGTCACTACTAGTACAAGAGCTAGTTAGATTTGCACAAGTGCCAAATCCTGTCAGCCACACTCAATGTTCAGCAGAACTAGCTTCTGAGGAAAGTAAAACTTTCAAACTTTGCCCTTTTTAAATGGCAGGCTGAAAAGTATGCAGGCAGCACTTCACAGACACCTCTCCACCACCACCAAAAAAAAAAAGGCAATTAGGAGAATAACAAAGCAATAGTGCTTGGAGAAACAGGAATTCAGAAGTGACTCATACTGTTAAGATGCATTCCGTCACAGGTTCCACTCAAGAAGAACTGGTACCCACACCGAAGCAGAAGTGTGAGATGGGAAGCATCTCGGGTTTCAAGAAAACATTGTGACACACTGACTTGCACAAGAGATAACAAAAATGAATTGCTTACCAAGGATAGACACAAACACTTAAGAAAGGCAAGTTACTAATTGCTGACCTGTGAATACACACATAGGCGTACAATCAGGACAGTTTGCACACAAGGAGTGCGTATATAAACACATTTGTGTGACATTTAAAACAGTTCAAGATTCTGTCAAGTTATATCCCTGGATTTAAAAAAAACCACAAACTTTGACTTATTGTAAGTGACAGCTAGGAAGAAAAGAGTGTTTGCACTAACAGGCACCCTGACAGAAGCATCTAGACAGCACTGGTTTCATACCAGTCTGCAAGGGTGCAGAGAAAGCTGAGTAACTATGAGCAAAGAACTGTAACACAAGGGAACCCTCATATGTATTAACTGAACTTAGATTAAAAACAGTAGACCATCTGAAATGCTTGATAAATGGAGTGTCCTTTTAGACACAAGTAATTCCAGAGCACTGGGGCTTACAATTTCACCAACTTTCAGGTCAAAGCAGTTATCAACCTTTGCTGTATCAAAGCTAGATAAATGGGAAAAATCCTGAAGCCAAATATTCACTTATGTCTACTAATACACAAGTAAAATATTTCAGAAATCTAATTAGGAAACAGTTTTAGAATCATACTGCCAATAAAAACAAACAAACTTATCTGAATCAATGACCAAAAGCCATAGGCTGCCCTGCAATTTAGTGGAGAACGTAAGAACCCCTAACAAACTCTTGGTTAGGCTAGTCAATCATCTTCCCAAACTAAGTTTAAAAAGCTGATCCACTTCTATAAAAGTGAAAAATAAAATATCTATTTGTAAACTCATTTATTCCAACCTCCCAAAAAAGTATTTTTCAGAAATATCTGCAGAACTAATATACCAGCAGCTTCACAGAGGCCAGAGCTGTAATAAATCACTGTTCCTTCTGGAAGCAAATCCTATCTGCTGCTATACACATTTAGAGATACTTATACAGGTAACAAATACTTAACATCCAGCTTTGTAATCCTGAAGTAATAGAACCTGAAAGCTGAGAAGCAATAAAGCAGCAAGATCCCTAAATATGCTACATAATACAGGCAAAACACTTGTAATACAGACCTCTGACCCAGGAACATTTATTGTACAACCCAAAGCCATCAGCCTGGCCAGGAGCATTTAGTGATGAGGGCCAGCTGTCTCACAGACAGAACAGACTGTCACCATAGGCTGCAAGATGTTTAACAACCATTTAGTGCCCAAACGTATGCTGAGGAGTGACATTTTACCAGATTGCCCAGATATATTCAACTCCACAATATTCAGGAATATCCAAATCCACATTCAGCCATAAACAGGTATCGTGAAGGTACAAAAGACATATGCACATGTTTTATTAAGCAAAGTAAATGTTCACCTTATGAAAGATAAGATGTCATCGAGACTTGGTTTAAGACTTTACTATCTCTTGACTATAAAAAGGAAGACTTCAGAAGTCTCAAGATCAGCAAGAAGATACCAGGGAGAACTAATGCAACTGCAGTGACACATTCAAAATGCACTGCATAATGATACCCACAGTGCTCCAAATAATCTAACTATAAAACAGAAGCTGATGGACACTGTTCTAATTATCATTGCATGTTTGTGTTTTCCCTAAATACTGTACTGCTTAACATTAAGCTAACAAGTTCCTCTCATTACTGAGACACAGAAGGCTCTGTGTGACACTTAGAGGACAGTGCACACTAATTCCATATTCCCAGGCTGAGTCTGTCCTCCCAGGGGCAGCACACATCCTCTGAGGAATGCACAAACAAGCCAAGGAGAAGATAGAGAAGCATGTGGTCTGATACAAAAGCAACATCCAGAAACAGGTTACATTCAGTATACACCCCCACGCCATCCCAGCAATTTTCATACTACCCCCTCATAGCCATTATTTCCACTTTGGGAGAGTAAATTAAACAATGCAGTTGTCAAAGTTTATCTAATTTATCTTTCTGTAGAAGGCTTATTCAGATTCTGTGGTTCCACATAGTGGAAGAGCTGTCAAGAAAATGTTTCTATTTTGTTACTTAAAGGTGCCTCTACTATAGTTCGTACTGTTTGGAGCAATAAAACACATGGAATAATTTCATTAGATGCATTTAAGAAAAGTTACATCCCTATATTTCAGCTTGAAGGACCAGAAGTACTTTGAAAACTACCCTAAACTTCTTGTCAGCTTTCATGTCAGTGAAAACAAACACCTTTTATAAAAAGGTTATTCTTTACCAACAGTCCGATAAATTGTGCATGGCTGCAGTAATAGTAAAGGGAAATAAGAACCGAAATGAGAAAAAAAAATTGCAGGATGGATATAAAGAGGCAGAACAACAGAACGTCACATTAGAAATTCAGTATGAGGGAGACATCACTGCCTCCGTCCTTCTAAGAGGCTACACCATCTCTTCGTGAAGAGATATAAACTAGAATACGTCTAGCATGCTGAACACGTATCTTATTCAACCCAAGTCATTGAACTGTTCCAGGGCCTGGAAGATATAAAGAGGACACTCAATGCAGGTAAAACAGGAGACAAATATTTGAGAACGCCAACCAGGAAACTGACTTCATCTGGAAGTGACAGCACTGGATGATCGTTATGCTTCCATAGGGCCTTGGAAATATCTGCTATTTTGCATTTTACAGACAGTGACTGCAACAATACTAAGGGAAAGGGGAATGGGGGGACCTGCACAATCAGGACAAGAAGCCTTGTATTTAGCTTATGCCTTTATGACCTACAGCATACAGTACAGGGTAAGAAGTGATACAGAACTCTCAGAAATCATTCTACTAGAAGCCTCCATTAGTACAATGCACAGCAACTGTTAGCCCAAGATCATACCAGACCACCAGTAAGAGCTCCCAGCTACCTCAACCTCTTTAGCCTGCACCTAACAGGGTTCGCAGCATAATCCAGAGACCGCCCTGCTCTAGGAAGGATCTGCTGCTGAACAAATCCAGTACACAACCTGCAGAACAAAAATTCTTAATTCTAGGACCTTGATCACTGAATAGTTTCTGTATGGATTTTAACTAAACCCAAGGTCGAGCTTACTCTGATGTAAGCACAAGATGTACTTACCCTCTCTGACTCTCCTGCAGAAGGCTCATTGCCTTGTCTCCCTTATTAAAAAGCAGCAAGCACACCTACATTCGTAAGGCATAGCTGGTGTGTACAGAGCTTGTGTGAACAACTGTGGAGCAATACTGCTGATGTGTGCATCTGTTACTCATGTACAGCAGTCAGCTTCAGACCCAGCATTCAAACTATTCATTTCCAGTGCTGGAGGTATACAAAAATAGTTGAACCATGGAGATAAAACAAAACAAAAAGAAAAGAAAAACACACAACACATGCAGGCATCAGCCTGACAGATCTTAATGGTCTTACTGAAATGATGACCACAAATTTACTTGCAGCAGCTTTTTTTCAAGATGATCTTTCCCTTGGAAGAAAGGATTCAAAATTAAAAAACTGAAGGAATGCAAAAGAACAAGCAGCAACAGGTTGAAACATACAAGGCAGTCTGGAACAGCTAAGCAATTATAGCCTATTGGTATACATACAATACAGAAAGCGTGATCTAGGAAATAGGAACACTTCCTCACACAGGATATAATATTTCATTTAGCTTTTAGGCTGCTGAACTACCCTCATCAGCAGTGCAAGGGAGTGACAACAGTACACAACTTTAAAAGCTCAAGTGCCTTATTTTCAACATACTGCCTTCTCACGTGCATCTTCATCTTTTAAAATAACTGCCGGTTACTCTCAAGCCTGTTTCTTTCATATTTAATTCTTCACCCTACTTTGAAAGTCGTGTTAGCGGCAGTGTTATGCAGAAGAGATTTAGAGACCACAGTATGCTCCGCACAATGAATACACTGTTTGTACAGGCTCCAGATGTGAGCATACAAACAAAACAAAAAACCTTAAACTGAACCCGACAGTTAGATCAGCACCGACAGATCACTACACCCAAACTGATCCTGCCTGCTTCCAAACAGCTCAGCGCAGTTTACCTGAGCTTTGCAGGTCCAGAGAGACTTCTGCTTCTCCTCAACCTCATTATATTTTGAGTATTCTCCTCCTTCCCTCAGGGCCACTTTCTAAGGATCCATATACACATAGCAGCTTTCATTAGTCGCCTCATCCCACATAACACCCTACTGTAAACAGAAATAAAGACGGGTTCCACCTCTGCCGGTTTTCTTCCTTCGTACTTAAAGGAGAAATAATACAGCCTGTATTATGTGGAGACAGCTCTTGACATGCACAAAACTAAGTGTATTTAATTCTGCTTGGTCAGAGTGAGAAAGTTTCCCCAGTTACACTGCTACCTGTATAGGGAGGAAAGCTGTATGTATTTGGAAAACCCATTTATCTCTCAGCATTTTTAAAGTTTCTTCTACACGCAAAAGTAGAAATCTGCAGTTTCCTGATACTGGTGGTCCCCAACCCTTGTACTGTATAACCCCACACTTACTAGCATCTCCACCAGTTTACCAAAACCATTAACCTGAACGTTTTTTAGGGGTTCAATGAAACCAGATTCGCACTCAGCGATACGCTTCAACCTACAGTGGGATCCACTCTAACGCACTGCTGATTTGCCCTTTCAGCGGCACGGCTGGGGGGAAAACACGCTGACCAACAAGCATGATCAACTCTCTCCCCCAACTACACCAAGTTTAGTGCCCTTGAACCTTTCCACCAGCGTCTACAAAAACTTGTCAGCGTTCCGACCGCTCGCAGATCGGACAATCCCACCGAATGCAGCCTGACTGAAACAATGTAACAAGGAGAACGGAAACATGGGGGAAAAAAAAAAAACCCACGCACTAGAGGTTTTATCAGCCCTGATAAGTACGCATCTCAGCACACCGGGAATTACAGCGCTTTGAACTTCGGTCAACCCGTCCTAGTTCGGCGAAGGACGGCTCCACGGCCAGCACCAGGAAGGAGGGCTCCAAGGAACCCACTAATAACCGCTGCATCCCCCGCTCACCGTGCAGCGACCCCCAC
>NW_010256920.1:0-3670 GCF_000690775.1 Eurypyga helias | reverse complement strand
GGAGGTGTTCAGGGAACATGTAGACGTGGTAACTGAGGACACGATCTAGTGGTATGGGAGTGTTGGGTTGATGGCTGGACTGGATGATCTTACAAGTCTTTTCCAATCTTAGTGATTCTGTGATATGGACATCCAAGACTTGCTGGATTTTTGCTCCTCTCCCTGGACTAACACCTTACTCAGAAAGTTTATCCATCAGAGCAGACAGCTGAAGGACAACTGTTCTCTTTCTGCAGCAGTCGGATGCGCAGTGATGGCTTCGATGAAGAGGGCCACAGGATGGACTGGAAAACAAAGAACTCGCAATTTCTCGACCCACTCGAAGATGATCTCCTTAGGGCCCGGTCCTGGAATAAAAAGCTGTATGAATGTGAAGCCAACATGCCAGACAGGTCTGTGGGGAAATTAACGTTCTGTGATTATGACTGTCATTAGTACACCTTTCTGGAGTCTGGTGCCAAAACGTTAGTACTTTTGTCTTTCCAGTACGTACTCCTATAAAATAATGCTTGATCTCATTTTGAGAGTGAATAAATAACGTGCACAGACTTTTGGAGTGTCACAGAATACCTAGCTTGAGTTCATCTACAGACTTCCTGTGTCACGGGAAGCAGCAAAAGCTCAGCCCTAAGCTTAGTATTTTGCCCAAGGAACTTAAGAAGTTTTGGGAGATGCAAGTTAGTGCTCTCTGGGGTTATTTTTAAAGAAATTTGATGTGTGGTTTTCCCTAACTAGAAATGGAAAAGAGGCTGAGAACATAAACAGTATTTAAATTGTATGAACCAAATCAGTTATATTTCTTCCTTCTTTGTTGGGAAGGTTCCGATATCCCTTCTACCTTCCTGTTCGTTCTGTGGCTCTGTCTTTTCAGAATTGTGGAGGTTTTATTTTTCCTTAAACACCTTGTCTGTTTCTAATAGATGGTTCTGCTTTCTTACAGATGGGGTCACAGTGGCTATAAAGAGTTGTACCCTGAAGAATTTGATACGGACAGGTAAGTGGGCTTACTAATGCATCCAGAATCTTACTTTGGTCAGCGTAGGCACTTTAGGAGCTTTACAAACAGGGTTTTCAGTTTTGAATATAGGTAAGTAAAGCAGCACTGTTTAGTTACAGACACCCACTGCAAAAAAATCTAGTCCATTACATGGTTCCTCCTGGACTGAATCTTAGGAGGGAATCACACCTTTCACAGTAATTAGACATTCAGCTTTAGCCTGAGTTACTAAAGTGATACGAATCTGGAAGGTCTGTCTGGGCCAACAGCGAGCCAGGGTAGGCTGAATCCAAATCAGCTCAGGATACACACTCTCAAATATCAGCGCCAGGTTCTTCTTTTCATTTTAGTGTACGTGTATTTTCTGTGCTTCTCCTTATTTGGAGAATACAAATTCTTGCCGTATCCTGGAGAGTGGAGACTTAACTGTAAAATAAGATCTTGGACAGAATTAGTTCTTTTTAACCTACACCTAACAGAATCATCAAGTACGCTGTTTGTCAGGCTTACAGATTTGAAGTAACCTGCTATAAATGAGTTTTTCTCACTCAGTGGCTTTCTGTACACATTTTTCTTAGTTCTGGCTCAACTATCTCCAACAGGAGTATTAGTATGGTGTGGACCCAAACTGTTATAAGCACTTGAAACAAAAATGCAGCTGCCACATCTGTCAGAGCATCTGCTTCTCTGCTCTAGCCAAAAGAATTGATGGACTTGCCTAAAACTTTGAGACCGAAAAGGCTCACCTGCGGTGTGCCTGCCTGTCTGCTTCCTTTTGGTCATCCTTCGTTCTTTTTACAGTGACCAGCAAGAAGGAGATGAACAAAAAGCTATCAACGGGAAGAGGAAATCCCATCAGGGAAAGCAAACTGCCCGTGAGTCGCACAAACGGAAGAAAACAAAGAAATCGCACAAGAAGAAGCAAAAAAAGCGATCGCACAAAAAGCGAAAGAAAAAGAAAAAGGAGCAGGGGAGAACATCATCAGATTCTTCCCAGGAGAGCGAGTGCTCGGAAGAGGAGACTTCAAGCACCCGCAAAGGGAAACACAAGCGCAAGAAAAAGACCAGGAAAGTGCCTGCCAAGGAACCTACCTCTTCTTCTGGGCAGGAAAGTGACTTTTCTCATGCAAGTAGCTCAAGCACCAGCAGCTCTGAGGACAGTGAATCTGAGGAGAAAAAAGAGAAACATCCCCCAAAAAAGAGAAAGAAACATCACAATTCTGTGTCAGAGAGGCACAGTGAAGTACCAGAGAAGAAGAACAAGAGGAAGAACTGGAAAGTGGCTGCTGATGAAAAATCGGAGGATAGCTCAGATGAGGACTGATGAGCCTAGGCTGCAGCTCAAACAGTAAAGTAGAGGACAGAGGCAGGTATTTGTCTTTCAGCACTGCCCCGTGGCATAACTTGTTTCGACACTGTGGTTTATATACATCCTGCCGGCCCACGGGGAGAAACTGAGCCTTGGCAGCCCGCAGCAGGTGCCCCTTGCTTTTCACTGACTTGACATTCAGAAAACCAGGGGAGCAGTCGCAGCCTCACAGGTTGGCTAGTCCCACCAACTTCAGATTGTGACCAGGTTGACTTCTGCACAAAAATGTTACAGGCTGTCTGCACGGGGGAAAACGGGCGTGTTTGCACTTTTTTTTTTTTTAAGTAAGTTTTAAGGGTTTGTTTTCTTGGGTTGCTGAAGCAGTGACCAAGACTTGCCATAGGAGAGGGGTGAGACAAAAAGTCTGATAACAGAGGAAATGTCACTGGATTTAACGCTACGGTAGCTTTGTCTTCCCATCCCTCTGCAAAAGCAGACCTGTGTGGCAGCATGCGCACAGTCAGCTGGACGCAGAAGGGAGCATGAGGGAATACTCTCATTCCAGCTGAAGGTGCAGTGACTCCTTCCGTAATGATGAAGAAAAGACACCAGTGCATTTGCTTGTTTTAGACTTCTCTCCAAATCCTGTCAGGGGCTGGCCATTGTGTCCACCTTTCCTTCTCTCTTAGGGGGATGCAGAAACTGTTTGTGCTGAGAGAAGCCTCGGTGGGTGTTGTGTTCTGTCTCTGGTCTGCCCAATGTATTACTGGAGAAATTGGTACTGGGCCGTTCTCCCTGCAGTTGAACAGCCAAGCCTTTTAACAGAATAAACAAATCCAGACACGTTTGATGCTTTTGTCATTGTTCTGGAGTAAGGCCCAGGGACAGAGCACAGGCCTGAGGAGTCTAGGTGGTCCTCGTGTTCTCCCTGTGCCGTGCGTTTCTGATGAGGCCAGGTGGCCGCGGAGGGCTTAGAGGAGATGAAGTAAGGGAGGCTGGAGCGGAAAGCAGCCGTGGGGGAGGCGTACCGTGCTGCTGTGAATGTTTCCCAGTGACTGAGCACGGCTCCAGCTTTAGTCTGCAGCTGCACAAGCACAGACCAGTGTCAGTGCCCCTAGGTCCCCATTCCGAGTCCTGCGTACCGTCTCTTTTCACCTCGGGTGACAAGACGTTCCCTGCATGCCCTTGTCCGCAGGCGGCTTGGGAAAAGCAGTGCTGCAGGCCCGGCTTGCCTTCAGCTGCTCGCTGCCGCTTCTCTGCTGCTCAGGCACGTCGTGACAACGCAACCGCTTTGCCCACATGGTCGGAAATGCCCGAGAAGGTGTTTATTTTGTGTATCTGCCCGCGCACAGGGAATTTTCGTT
>NW_010256919.1:0-8107 GCF_000690775.1 Eurypyga helias | reverse complement strand
CAGCCTCCCGCCGCAGCAGCGGGGCCGCTCGAAGGCAGCGTTAAAGCCCCGCGGCTACTGGCACCTCCCTGGACACGCGCTCAGTAACCCCGCACCTGCTTCGCGGGCCGCACGGCCCCGGCACCCGCTGCAGCATCCTCACGGAGGCGATGGCCCTGCCCAGTCGTGTGTCTCCCTTTCTCCCTTCCAGCAGTCGTGCAAGCTTATGTTTGCTTTACTGTATGGACACCCGCAGTCGTACGTAAGTTATGCAAGTAGAAGTTCACGTTAATATATGTGCACCCAAAGCACTAAGGCAAGGGGTTTCTTTTTTCTGTATCTGTTCATTCTTTGCAAAACAAGGATAACGTACTTAGCCTGGAAATGTAGAAAAGGAATCTGAAGTTAAGTGAGTAACAAGGGGGAAATCCTGTCTTTTACTACCCTTCAGTATTTCCATCCACATCGAATACACACACACAAGGGTTTTTTTTGAAGTTGCTCTCACTCTGTGAAGTTTGTCTCTGACTTTTCAAAGAACGGATATAGCTAGAAAAATATCTCTTTCTTCACTCCATTCTACAGCCCCCCTCCAGTACCCCTCCACTTACTAGTGTTCAGGCACACTAGTGCCTGGAGTGTCTAGAAGGAATTTACTGTATCCTACATTACCGGCCAACGTTTTGGTCTTACCTTCTTTCCATGCACACACACACCGCCGCACTCCTAAAACATCAACTGCTCTGTGCAAGGTGGCTCTCAGAGGGCAGCCTTCCCTTTCAATCTCTGAGCTGAAAGGCAGTGGCACGCACAGGTACACACACGTGAGAGAGGAGAGGACTGTGTGTCGCCTATGGGTTCCAGTGACTCGTCAGTTTAGATGCACAGATTAACACAGAGATGGCTACTTATGGTATTTTTCCTCACTCAGAAAATGTGTCCTTTCCGCAGGGATGTACAATTTGGTGTCCCCTCCTCTGGTCTCCCCCAACACTCCCCAGCGATCCTGCTGATGTGGAAACTCACAGGCAATGTACTTACAGAGCTCCAGTGTCCTCAGTCCCTACCACATCTAGGACCTAAAAGTTCACTTGTTTTACCTAAACTTGCTTTTGCCCAGGTCCACCTTCCCTCAATTCAGCTCCTTGCTTCTAACCTTTCAGCTTATCAGCACTGATTTATTTAATATAAAGTAGTGAGGTTACCTTAGATCAATTATACCTTTTTTTCTGTGCAATTTCCAATGCTTAATACATCTGTTACTGCTCAGCCGCAGGGACAACTTGTCCAGCTGGATCCTAAATTATTTCAATCCTTAATTCAATTGTATTTTTGCCACAGCCCAGCCAATGAGCATAATTCTTTTATAGCTAAGAAGCCTCTTTAGAAATAATCCAATAGCCCATATTAAAATATAGGTCATTGTGAAAACTGCCAAGTGCCTGACTTGTCATAACTTTGAAGACAGGCTCCGAGTCTCCTTCGGCATTGCTGATTCTTTCAGTGCTTAGAGGCTTAATTTTAAAACAATCAGCTCAACAAAAACAATTTACTTCTAACTGTCCAAACTAGTCAGTGTTAGCTGGGAAGCTAATTTGCTACTTGGTGCTGCACTTGGATAAATGTTACAACTGAGGGCAACTGGAGGTTTCCAAGTACTAAATCAGTTTACAAATTTAAGTATTTCCTGGACCTTTCCATAGAACTGCAAAGGCTCCGGATAGCAAAACTAAGTAAATCCCATTCAAACCTATGCATGAGGTGACCACATGAAAACACCTGTAAGATCAGTGTGTAAACTGACATAAGGCAAAACATACACAGAAGTTCTTTAGCTTTGAGAAGAAAATATTTTTGACTCTTCAATTTATACCCATGATGAGAATTGGATCCTTCCAAATGTTTGGATGTTTACAGAGTCACTTTGTTTTTGAAATAAACAACGTCTTGTTCAGTGTTTTGGAGGAGACTATTTTCAATTAGCTACTGTTTTTTTTTTTTTTCTCCTTCTATCTCAAAGAGATGGAATCACAGCATCAAAAGCTTAAGGAAATCAGTTGCCTTAGGATCCTTTCTCTCCAGCTACCAGCAAGGGAAAGCTAATTGCTTCTAGGTAGATAAGGTGAATCTGACTTTTTTTTCTGTGCTTAAACATGTTTAGCATCTAGCACAACAGAACTCTGACTCGCATAGAACTGCAGTGTATGCCTTGGGCAACAGTAGTGTGAGCTGCTGTTTGCACACCTTCCTTTATTGAAAAGGCAACCTTATTGAGCACAATTCACTTGTTTCTGAGTACTCTTAGAAAATCCCAAAATGACAAACAGAATTTAGAAGAGTGAGATTTTCATTGCCACATCTTCTCTCCAGATCCATGCATACCATTCTCACTGGCCACAAAGGGAGTTCTGCTCCTATACCAAAGGAAATAATTTGGTCCCAAATGTTAATATTAGGTCTAGCAGAAAGTACTAACATGTAAATTGTCTGTTTGTTTGTGTTTCAGTCTAATCAGGGTAATCAGATGGTAGGTGTCTATTTCTAATTAAGCAAGATATTAGTGCTCACTATCAGTCCTTTTTGCAGCCTCAACAATTGGACATATTTGACTTGCTGTACAAGCAGAGATACCAGCAAGAGACTGCCACCGAGAGAAAGGACAGGTAGTCTCAGCAAGCAAGGATAGATTGCTTCTGGTTTTTTGTTTAGTCTGTGCAACAGGATTAAAATAATATCCAGCTCCTTGCCATCAGCACAGCAGTAAAAAAAAATGTAATCTTAGGATCATCTGAAATTCAATGAGCTTTCTTATCATCACATATTTTGGATCATCTTTCAGTCTAGCTTTGGAAATAGAGCAAGGTGTCTTGGTCAGGTTCTGCAGATGACAGAAATTATGAAGTATGTTACAAAAGCCTTGATCGAGGGAGATGCATATAATCCATGACCACAAGGAGTTCCCAAGTTAAAACACTTTTCATGAATTCTACCCATAAGCATGTAAGCACAAAAGACTACTACATGCAAAACGAGCTTCCCAGAGGAAGCCTGATTAATCTGGTACCTTATTCTGTTAACTACTTTTACAAAAGCAAGGAAAACGTGTTAGATAATAATATGTCATGACTTCAGAAAAGCAGCTGCTACAATGACACTTGTAATTGTTAGTCTGAACAGAGGAGATGGAGACAAATAGAATTGTTAAGATAGGAAAAGAACTGACTAAAGAGGATATAATAGTATGTTGTGCTAGAAGGATAATTACAGGCTTGGAGTGAGATTATCCATCCTGAAAGATCTGTTATTGGGAATGATCTTATTACATATTTGCATTAATAATCTGCACCCAAAAGTGTGTGTTTGCTAATGAAATTTGGAGATGATGAAGTTGGCAGGCAATATTAAATCAGTGAAGAATGGACTCATGCAGGAAAAGAGGGAATCCTAGAGTAACAGAAATGGGATGGAAGCAAACAGAATCAAATGTTAAACTTGGTCTTTAAGGATTAGAGAAACAAGATTTTTTTCTGTAAACTACAGGATCGTCATCTGGAAATGACAGAGCAGAATGACTTGGGTGTTTACAACCTGTCTGTGGACAAATATTTAATGAAATGAGAAAAAGGCACAGAAGAGCCCCTTCTCATTAGAGTCTTGTCTGATAATCCTAGGAATTATTACTGTTTCACTAAATGCTGGTTAGACTTCATCTGAAAGCTAGGCCGTTTTTGTTGAGGAAAGGTTTATTCCAACAAGAAAAGAGAAAGATTACATAGACATACGCCATGGTGACCCAAAAGGACAGACTACAGTGGACCCAGGTGTTCTGGTTCTCTTACTCTTCAAAGTACGGACTATGTCAGCGTGTGCCCTTGCTCCCTTCTGGACCCTGCACCTGGATTCTCTCCTGCAAAAGCCAAGATGAAGGGAGGAGGATGGAATACACCTCTGGCACAGCCAGACTGCTCCCACTTTCACCCCACTTATATACAGCTTTGCTAATTGCTCTCATGCAGCTGTCTCTAAGATAGAATAAAGCTGATGCTAAAGCAGCAGCAAGATCCAGCAATTCAGAACAGGTAGTGAGAAAGAATATTGTTGAACTTAACTACTTCTGGTGTGAAATGTTTCAAAGTAGATTTAGAATCTTTAAAAGACTAGTAAGCTAGTAAGCTGGAAAGAGGCCAAAGTGAGGTGAAAAGGGTGTGCCTATAAAGGGGGGGGGCAGTGGTGAAATTGTGAGGGATAAACCTAGACTTCAACATCATCCCCTTCACACACACACACGTATCCTGTATGTGGTAAAATGATAAAAGATGCCATGGGAGAACTTCTTTGGGTGACACTGCTGTGTGCCTAGAAGAAGGTCACCTGATTCCAGGGGTAGCAGATCCCCGGTAAAATGACCTTGGGAGGTGTGTATTTGTGACACTCAAACAACTTGATAAGGAATATACAAATGCTCTACCGTAAGAAATAGGGAGAGGCCTTGTCTTCCCCTAGAACTTGGCATTCTTGCATAAATGGAACACCAAAACATTGTGGAGTGCTTTGTAATATTTATTTTCAGTCTGAAGACAGTTTGTAGCATGATAGACGCTGACTGGGCCAGCCCGAGTGGGCCCTCTCTGAAAGAGATGCAATTCTTTGGCTCTAGGGAAGAGATACTATGACAACAGCCTGCTAACAATACAACACAATGCTTTGGAATACTAAGTAAACACTACATTTGGAATGGGAATATTATTTTAGAGATACTATGAAGCAAATCTGCCCAGCCCACTCATAACAGTTGAAGAAGCTGGAGCTGATACATGTACTGTCATCTGAAGGTGTCTGATACAGTCTACAGCGTAGTATCCTTTACCTGCTAACCTAGAAAGATGGGCACCCCTGCCACTGCCATGTTCCTATCACTGTGAAATTGTTTTAATATTGATTCAGTCAGAAGGCTGTTGTCTACTTTGTTCCCAGTTCCTACAGCAACTGGCTATTCCCTGAGTTTCTTTTATCACAGAATAACCAAATCTAACTTCATTCAGCTTGTGCATTTCATTTGAAAAATGTTCAGTCTTTCAGTGCTGGTCAGCCCCAAGGCCAGAATGAGCTCAGAGTTTTTGTGGATGTACCAGGACGTGAAATTAAATAGCTGGTATATATATCCCCTGACCCTCTTTACTCTTTTCATTATATATTGAATTATAAGTACTAAGTGATTTCCTAGGTCTTCAAGTCCAAACCCCAGCTCTCACAGGAACTTCATCATATAACCCTGCTCATAAAACAATAACCTAAACCCCAGGTCTTTAATTCCCACTGGAGTCACTGCTTTGACAGTTAGAACTCTTCTCATTTTCTAGCTAAATTTATCATTACTCTTCTGTCCTTTGGTTTAAAGGATGGTGGGAGTGGGTTTTAACTCAGTGACAGTTACCTCAATCTATTTATAAAGCAATCCTATCCCCTCAGTCACTGTTTTGTTTGGCTCAACTGCCAAGCTCTTTCATCAAATCTATCAGGCTTACACGAAGCAAGACTCCTTCCCATGCACCAAATCTAAAGTGCGAGTTTTAACATATTTGAAGGCTGTTTGACACAGCCCTTCTCAAAAGCTGGCTCAAAGGAAGGACAATAGCCAGGTCCTGTAGTTCTGTAACATCAGTGGCAGAGGGCTGTGCTGCCAAAGGTGGAGAATTCAAACCCTGTTGCAACAAGCACAGTAGGTCTTCACACCAGCAGCAAACGAAGATCTGGAAGCATGCACTCAATTGTTGTTCACTAGGGTGTGTTTTTCTTTGTAGACACTAATGAATGAGAGTGACAATCCTAGTTTACTGTTAGAGCACACAATATATTCTCCTACATGTTGCAAAGAGAATGATAGACAAGAATTTAAATAATTGATGACTAAGCTAGCAACACCCGACTATTTTCTAAAGTAAACTATAGCCTATTTCCCAGTCAACAGTGGAGTAGCTCTAACAGCTTGCCATCTTGCCTGGCTCCATTGAGGTTTCAAAACACAATATTCCTTTCTCTGACTTCAACTCTACCCGCTGTCAGGCTCCATTAAGCATAACAACATCCAGACAGAGTCAAGATTAAGCAACTTTTTTATAAAATCCAATTGAGGACTTTCTTACCTTGAGGGTGCAGCAGATATTACATTAACCAGATTGTGCACACTTTCCATGCAAGAACTAAAGGCATATATATATATATATGCACAGTAACTTTATTCCCTTAGGAAATAAGCGGGGGCTTTCTAGATTCCTCCCACCATAGACATCATGATCAAGCTCAGCTAATTGAGACCTTGTGGGGAAAAGGGTGTTCCTTAGCAAGGCCTTATTTTTCCAGAAGCAATCTGTGAGTGCTGCTGTCTAGCGTAGGAAGTCTGTGCAGATTATTAAGGCAGTAATAGTCACGTGGAGAGAGGGGAACCAGGTTTAAAAAGCTCCTTGCTGGCTAGGCTACAGCTCCAAACCCCAGAGAGACTGAAGTCCCAAAGTGGTGGAAGCAAGAAGGAGGAATTCCCCTTCAGTCATCTTCTCCCTCCCCATAGGTACAAGGGAATGGGCCAGAGACATCCCCAGTGCTACCTGGTGAGTCTGTCATCAACATGGCTTCAGGGCTCTGGAGCTGGGAGCAGAGACTCTCCTTATGCCCAGAACAGAGCTTACCCTTTATTTGCTATGGGAGGACGGGTGTGCAGGCTCACTGAAATGCAGGGGAGCGTGGGCATATCTGGGGGCACTGCATATAACATGGGTACGTATTCGATGCACTTGGTGGTGGTGACTGATGGATGGTATGAGGAGCAGGCAGCAGTGCAGCTGCATGCGGGTTTAAGAATGTGGGTTGTGCCCCACGGGCAAACAGGGAGTGTTTGCAGGGTACTATGTAATTTTTATGCACAGGGGTAGTGCTTGCAGCATGTATGGCATGAAGGATGGAAAAGAACACAGAAAATGGTTTTATGTGGTGTATTCAGAGGAGATGAGGGCAGGAAGTCAGAGTAACAGAAAGAGAACACAAGAGGTATGTGTTCTAAGCACGCAGTTGCTCTCACACAGTATAGACACTGCTCAAATACTTCACCCAGATGAGGGCTTTAGGATCCAGCTTGGATCTTGGAGCCTTCTGCAAGGGCAGAGTGTCTGCAAATTGTCAATCGCTGTGTTACTAGTATCTCTGTAGTCTGTGGCCTAAAAAGAAAAGGGGAAGATGCCAATACACAAGTTTCAGCTTGGAGCTGGGATTCTTTTTCACATTCCTGGTATTCCTTGCAAACTCTAACTAGCACTTCTTCATATATTACAGTCACAATACTGTATTATCAGACCCGGCAGAGTGAATAAGAATGGTAGTTTGTAACACCACCGAGAGTCGTCTGCGATTTGACCTATTCTCATTGATGCCAGGTGAAGGGAAGCTATTTAACAGTGGGGATGGAGGAGCCAGTTTCTGCCTTTCGTGCTCAAATGTCATTCCCTAACAGACACAACACACAGCTGCTGCTCACAGCTGTAAGAGGAAGAGCCCCTGAAAACCCCTTTCTGCAGCAGTATTTAGCCAACTTCTAGCACCAATCTCTGTTGTTCTGCCAGCTAATTCTTTGCTCATTTTACATCTAAAAGACCCAAGTCCCATTCGGAATAGCCACAAACATTAATGTCCTGCAAATAGTTCAACCTGACAACTGAATCCTACCAGCCCCATGATTTCCAGGAAAGTAAAAGCCGGGCACCCATCAGTCCTGCAGTGGGAGTATTAGCAGTGTCAGCTCTGCCGTTCAGCCTGCACCCTACCAGGTTCTGATGTCAAAAGCCAAATTCTGCTGCTTAACTAAAGCCACGCTAGCAGACAGGGGGAAGCTGCCCCTGTGCTGCAGCTCAGCCGGGAAAGAAGGGAAGTGGGCAACCCACGTTAGCTCTACCTGTTGCCTGCTAGCGGCACTTTCTGACCGCTTTCCCGGGGGCGCATATTTTGCCCGGCGGGAAGGAGCAGCCCCGAGCGCCCTGTAGTCCACGGTGAAGCCGCTGCGGGGTGACCAGGTGCAGCGCCGGGGCGGTGCGGGGCTCCGGCCGGCTGCGCTCTCCCTGACGTGCGGAGCTCCGGCCGGCTG
>NW_010256918.1:1171-5411 GCF_000690775.1 Eurypyga helias | reverse complement strand
CTGCTCATCACTGGTCTCCACTCCACTCAGACTTCGAGCCACTGACCACCACTCTCTGAGTGTGACCACCAAGCCAGTTCCTTATCCACCAAATGGTTCATCTGTCAAATCCAAGTCTCTCCAATTTAGAAACAAGGATGTCATTTGGGACAGTGTCAAATTATTTGCACAAATCCAGGTAATGTAAGTACAGACCGTTAATTATGGTCCAAATATATTTTGGACTTAGGGTATGAGTTCATAAAAATGCTGTGTTAGGTGCCTTCTGGGCCAGGATGGACGGAAGGAATCTAGCTCTGGTTTAATAACAGCAAATTATTGCTGCTGTCGTACTGTTAAGTTTTTCGTGTAGCTAAAAGTAATTTTTAACTCAAGTGCAGCAAAAGGTTTAAAACTTTGCATGCTCGTAACGAGGATATGACTCTCCATCCTGCAATGAGCTCAGTGTGGTGAAACCCTGTACCACCCTGGAGAATCAAGACCACTCTTAGTGTCCATACAGCATGGAAATTGTAGCTGTGCATTTGACAGCTGTCCAGGTGGTACAGTTCTGCTGGATGCTGGTGCTGACAGCTAAAGTGGAATGTTTTCTTTTGTTTTGACATGGAATGCCCCTCATTGCAAGCAGACTGCTCTTTTCTCCAGAAGGCTAGGTTGTCAGTTGCTCTTTCTGCATTACTTTATCTCTTGTTATGGTCTTTCAAGATAACCTGCTATCAAGGTAGCAGCATTTGTCTGTGGATGTCAGACCTGCACAGTCAATGCACGCTTCCCGTTTTTACCCACGTGACTGTAATGGACATCTGTTTTTGCTAGGACATCATCATAAAGAAAGTGGCTTCATATAGTCTAATACTCAGTGTGCATACTATGTGTGTGCTACTAGCAGTACGCAATCTAAGAACAAGTGAGGTCCAGGTTATGGGGAGTAGCTCTGGCACTGTGTCCACCTGGGGGGACATCCACCTTGGTAGCAAAAGTGAACCTCATCATCTTCATCTCCAAATGTATCATGAAACAGAATTTCAATAAAGAATTTGAGGAATATATGAGGATGTATCCTTGCTAAAAACAGCTTTTGGGCAGGAAAATTCACCTTGTTGTACTGAAAAGCTTTCTCAGAGTTATTGGTCATTTAAATGTAGGAACAAAACATAGTAAACCAGAAAGATAGAAAGCTAGAAAATGGCTATGTCTAATCTGTGCAACCAGTGCCGTTTGGCATGTCTCAGGGCCCTCATCCTCTGAACACACAGACCGAAAGCAATTCCAGCTAGTCTTCTAGTTTCACCCACATGTCTGAATTTCCTTCCTGGGGAAACCAAAGCTTGGAAGGGGATGGCACACTCCTCAGTCTCTGTGTGACACAAACTGAATACCTGGGACAAGGGAAATAATTCTGTGCCCCTGAGTTTGGAGGAGGGCAGGAGAAGGGCCCAGCTTTACCTTCCAAAGAACTTCACCAAGATTGGGGAGTTCTGTGGAGGTCAATCACCCAAATAAATGGCTCTTCATTAGTTCCTGAGGTATTTGCAAAAAGATTATCTATTGTTTGAGAGAGGTGGAACAAATGGCCAAGTTATCAGATGTTGCTTGTTTAAATTAGAACACCTATGGCAATTTTCCATTGTCAATATGCTATTTGTGGCAGTTTTTATTGTGCCAACTTTCAAAGAATAATAGAAACCACCTACTGATCGGTATCGGTCTTAGCAGTTGCAAAAACCATAATAAACTAATATATGTTCATTAAGCAAAAATTCACATCATCTTTGAAGTTGGAAACAAATGTTACTTTTGGTCATTAGGAAACTCTCCACCCATTCAACAATGAGACATTATCGATGGCCACTCAAAACATGAGCAAACTGTGCAAGATAGCACCCTGTCAGTCCTGGTAGGAGAGTAGTTGTAGTAAAGGGGTTCTGTACCTGGGGTAGTTATGAGGGAGTTAACAGGTCCTGCTCTCAGCCAGGTGCAAGGAGCGTCCTGAGGTGTTGTTTGTATTTCTAGAACAAACCCACCCCAAACCAGCCAAAGTAACTGTGCTGCATTGCACTGAGCACCTCTAGGCGTCGTAAACAAGAATTTTGGGGTTTGCATATAGAAACAAGAGTTTTGGCATAAATCCCCTGTTATACAGAAGAAATTACATTCAGGAGCTTTGCTCCAGGGAGGTACTTGACATCAGAAACTGCTGGAATGAGAAGTGCCTGCCTTGTTTCTGACTCCCTGTTGTGTGTGTTTGATCCTGTCTTTTAAAGGCAGTATACAGTATTCCTTTTGTTGTCCCCTCCTCAGCCCACGGGGTGGATGGTGCTCAGTGCATGTATGATTTTCCACTGCCCCGTTGGCAGCTTCATGCTTGATTTCCTGCCTGCTATTCAAACTCGGCTCTAAAGGTGGAAATACTGATGTTGTCACCACCTTTTCTGAGCAATGCTCTGGAGTCCGAGTGCTGTGCAAACAATCACTCGTTTAGTTTCTATCGTAATTCCCAGGGTACAGACAGGGAATTCAGGCATCCAAGTTGAACATGCTCATAATGCATTATTCTGAGCTCTCAGTTCTACAAACTTGTGTTTGGTGTTTGTGAGAGTACAGAAGGTTTTTTGTTATATCACCACCTTCCTGACTTCACTCATGGTTGCGTGCACCCAACACTTCGGCAAATTAGACTCTAGGGCCCCTGTGGGACAACTGGAAAATAAGGAGAACACAGGAACTACTTGTGGGGAGCCTGGCGAGAGGACTTGTTTGTCACTGCAGGAGGGCTCTGTGTCAGAGGTGGGAACAGCATCCAGCTCTGCAGCCTGCCCGACCTGGCGTGAGCAGTAGGATGTTCCTCTCTCCTCCTCATCAGACACCTTCCAACCTTTGCAACAGATGAAACAGAGGTCCTGCAGACAACAGGCTCCTTCATGTACCACCCTGAGTCAGTCTGAGGAAAGAGGAGACAGGAAAGAGAGCCAAGGAAAGGTTGGATTTGAGATCTATGTGGGCAGACAGGAGGGGTAACTGTGGTCTTCCTGTGCCTAATCCACAAGTGGGACTTCCCTGGAAAGGACTTAAATAGACTGAGCAGCTCTTTCCTATCTCTGAGGTACATGTTTCAATGTTTAAAAAGCTGTATTCTTTGTTTTCATGTCATAAAGCCTAGAAACGGAAGGTCAGTATAGTAGAAATAAGGTGTCTGTTTCAAAGTAATGGTAATTTTTATTGTTTAACTGCTTCCCCAGGGATTCAGTGTTTTTTCCTTTCTGCCAGTGTCTCTAAAACAACATTTTATGCATTCACGTTAGATACGGTCTGGTTCAGGCCAAGGTTATGCCCTCTGATTTAGGTGACATTCTGTGGTCTAGATGAAGCGTGAAGCCAGACCAGAGGGCTACAGACAGATCCCTCTGCCCTCAAAATATGTAAATAAAATAGCCTAGCAAAGCATACCTCTGTGTTCTGCCTTTTTGGGGTCACAGTGTGACAGGTGCCAGCTGAAAGTGAAAATGCAGCAAGGATTTAGACGGGCTTGAGTGCTGCTGCCCAAGAAGCTCCACTGAGACCGATTGGCCGATGTGGCGGTGGCTGCTGGTGCGCACGGGGAGGACACCCTGGCCGCCTCTCCTTCGTGTTTTGTGAGCACAGGGCACGAGTGCTTGCGGAGACCGCGGCATGAGGAAACGTGAGCTCCGAAGGGAACCTGCTGCTTTGTCTTAAAATGCCCCTGAGGATAGATTTGGGCAGATGCCAGGCCCTGGGCTGGGTGGTGGGACAGAGGTGGGTGCTGCTCTTGCGCTGCTCTGACTACCGGGGCTGTAACCTCTGGCAGAAGAGGCCAAGGAGAGCTGGGGCTGACAGCGACGTCAGTCGCTTTGGGAAAACATCTCCAACCGTGGCATATGAGGGAGAATTTTTATGGTACCACTCAAGGCAAATTAAACACATGTTTGTGCTTAAATATAAATCTAGTGAAAACTGCATTGGGCAGAGTCCCACCACAATATGTGGTTCTACATGGATTCTGCAAAGATGTGCCACGAGCAGATTCCTTACATACACCTGCACCGGCACCAATTCCAGGAGCGGTTGCATCCGGCATCTCAGCCCAGCCATGGGTCCATCCCCCAGCCCAGCTCCAGCCGCTGAGATTGGATCCCTGACCACTCCCATTCCAGGAGGCTACAAGACAATGCTGTGGCTGTTTCTTATCTCATCACCACGTGAAACTTCATTCCCTTGCAAG
>NW_010256918.1:0-1101 GCF_000690775.1 Eurypyga helias | reverse complement strand
TTCTCCCCACCCAGCCAGTTTAACCCCTTCTTGCAGCTAAGCCTCCTATTCCTCTCTGCCAGATCATTCCTCGGTCACAAATTACCACTGCTGAGAAGTTATAATTAGAATTTTCCTTTCACATCTGTCACCACTGGAAGTTTGTACATCAACCTGAAAATTCTGGGGGAGACTGTTGTGGGAACTTGAATTGCTGTGAGCGATCAGAGGCGGCTCATCCAAAGGCAAGTATTGGTGTTAGCACAGCATCCTCGCTTTTCTGGGAGCTGCCTCCGCACTGACTCAGCAAAGGCAGATGCTTTCGGTACCTCAGGAGTGTTTTTTTGGAAATCTGCCACCGCATTTCTGACCACACCAAACCTGTTTAACTTATGAGATCAGTCTTGAGCCATACGGCTACTGGAGCACCGATGTTTGTTAATTTATGAAAAGCAATGTTTTGTTCCCATTTGTAAACTTCCCAGCTGTTTCAATGCTTCTGTCTTTTACCTTGTGTTTTGTCTTTATCCTCCTCAGCTCCTGTTCTCTGCAACACCTACCTATCATCCCTCATCCATCAGTTTTTTTCTTCCTATGTTAACATGTTGTTTTTCTGTATTTCTTCTTTTATTTTTGTCTTTCTACTTGTGGTTTTAGTCTTTAGTCTGCAAAGCAGAGCTATAAGAGGTAGGTCTCTGGTCTTTGCCTATTTAAGTTAAAAAAAAACAAACCCCAAAAAGAACTTGTAGAAAGAAATGGGCAAAATGAAATATTACAGCAATTCTGGTAAGGGAAAATCAGAATTACTTGTTACACATCATCAGAGATAGACAGGTTTTCAAATTAGCCATCTGCATTCAGTTGCAATTCAATTTTCTCAGCCCAGAAGGCTGGATCACATGTAAAGTTACTGGGCTGTGTTTGGACAGTTTGTTTATGTAGTCCCATATTCGTCTCTTCTTAATCTAATCTGGACAGTTGAGCAGCCTCACTTTCAAGTTGCTTTCATATTATATTGTCGTGGTTTAACTCTGGCTAGCAAAATACCATGAAGCCGTTCTCACAAATTCCCCCTCCCCTCCTCCAGTGGAAGAATCGGGGGAAGAAGAAATAAGGAAGCTC
>NW_010256917.1:0-3670 GCF_000690775.1 Eurypyga helias | reverse complement strand
TAGATGGAATATTAGGAAAAATTTCCCCACTGAAAGGGCTGTCAGGCAGTGGAATGGGCTGCCCAGGGAGGGTGGTGGAGTCACTATCCTGGGGGTTATTTAAAAAAAAAAAAAAAAAGTGGAAAAAAAGGTAGATAAGGTGCTTAGGGACAGGGTTTAGTGGTGGATTTGGCAGTGTAGGTTGTCTTGTAGAACTTGATCATATTAATGGTCTTTTTCAACTTCAATGATTCTATGATTTATTAGACAGTGGATGCTAAAAGGGAATTTGAAGATCTAAGATGACCAGTCACCTCAACTCCGTTAAGTTGAGACTCATGGATACTCATCATAAGCTCACTTCCTTAATTTCGTTTTTTCTCTCCCCTTAAATGCATTATGGAATCTACCTTTCCAAATGAAAGCTAACAAAATACACCTGAACTGAGACACATGCTCATCATCATTGGTTTCTTAAAAACTTGAAAAAGTAGGTAAATTCTGCCCATTCTTCTGTAGTAATTTTATCTCTCATCAGTCTTACTTTTGTACATACACAGACAGGAATTGCAGAACAATGTCTTCCTTACTTCTATTAACTTATGTGCCAGGCACATGCAATTCAGCATAGGTTTGACAACAAAGTACAGCAAAAGAAGTCAGAACAGACGACTGTTACCGTTCCCAGTAACTCTCAGAAGTTATCCCTGTAGCAAAGTCAAACTTCAAGTCAGCTGTCTGCCAGCAGTAGGCTACCACGGTCCCACGATGCTGCTATCCCTTTTCCTAGCATCAAAGGGGCAGGCATAGCATCACAGTCTCCTTTTCTAAATTCCACTTGAAATCCCAATTTCTACAGAACTATTTGATTACTGCAACAAGTTACGAATTCTGAGTTGCTGTGGGATTTCAGAAGTGTACTACAATATTCATCAACCTACACTCCAGCTAACACTTCTCTTCCTACTCAGGTTGTAGTGCCTTAACCAGCTACAGGTATCAACCATACACCTTATGCCCCAAGACTAAGTAAAACTGAGTTGAAGAGACATTTTTCTGTAAAATTGTCCAGTGAGTGTGTTAATATTTCTTACATAAAAAAATTCATGTAGCTTCAAATATAAAGACTGCTGAAAAATTACATTTTTAAAGACATACCTTTCCACCCTGTAGTAAAGAGTCTGTCAGCAAATCAAACTCGACATTGAAGTTCAAAGTAACTAGGTACTTCAGCAGAATGGAAATAGCATTTATTTACATCAATACATGAAACAAGCATCTTGTGCTTGTTGTAAGCATTTTAACATCATTTAATAGAAGTACTTTGCAATCTTAGTACTTTGTAATGTGTTAACAACCTTGAGTAGATTCTTAAAAGACAAATATAAACTATTAATATTTTATGTGCCAAGATCTTCAGAAGTCTTTGGGACTATTGATTACTTAAACCCATTAAGTGCTATTCTGATCTTAAATAGCTAGAGATATCTGCAAAGAGATTCAGGCTAAGTGGTAACAGTTATTTTGAGAGCAAGCTATTTTCAGCAGTTATCATTACTGATAATGAAGTTTGCATTTTAGAAGCCGCTAACGAGTAAACAATAGCTGCTAGGGCAGTTTTGTCCGAAAGACAGTGTTTCATCTTGTATGTCCTTTATTTTTCAGATGTAAACATATTTGAGTCCAGCTCTTACCGGGAGCAAAACCAAAAGACAATCAAAATTTATGGCATGAGTTTTCTTAATGTGTCCTTTCTGCTTACTTTCTTTCAGAAATTGCTGAAGACTGCAGAAAGTGTTGAAGATTTTACGTTTGCTTCCAGCAGCAAAACTAGATCATAGCCCAACTGTGATCAAGAAAGAGACAGTAGCTCACTTAAGTATATTTTGTCTACCAACTCTCCAATATTTACTTTTAATAGGAGGAAAGAATGAGGGCATTTCCACCTACTGAAAAGAGAATCATAAACAACAAAATTCGTCCAAAAAAATTAAGATAAAATTATGTAATTCAAATTATACACAGAATATCAGTAACCTTCATACTCGTTAATTTTCGCTCCAATGATCAATTCAAGACGAAATATGGTATATGAATAAAACTTGTTACTTGAAATACCCTGAATGCAAAACAACATTTCTTTGGTCTGTGTCTTGGAGAAAAAGAAGGCAGCAATCACTGCCCATGCTTTGACCTGTTAAGTATTTTGTCCTACAGATAACATGCAAAAACCCCTCTTTTCACATGGCCAACATGAGGTGCTGGAATAGTAAGGAGAGATTCACAGATATGGGGTGTGTTAGTGTTGTTTGTTGGGGGTTCTGTGGTTTGATTTTTTAAGAAACACAGCATGAAACACAGCCCAGGAATAAAACCAAATGCTAACAAAACAGCAGAAAAGTTGCCACCTGCCTTACTGGAAGTCCCATGAAGTCAGTGTTTAGCTGCCTCAAGTCTTTCGTGAAGTTGAGCATCTCAGTAACAACAATACTTTTCCAAGGCCTTCCCTTATTTCAATATATTAAGGTAGGCATATATATCTAAGGAACTAGATCTTTTTTCTATATACAGCCTTTTTTCTTATCGAAAAAAGGTTTTTTATTGTACATGGAATTAAAATGAGTGCATACTTCCCAAAGAAATCTTTTTAAAGGAAAAAAAAAATCTGAGTGTAAATATATTGATTTAAAGTAAAAAAACCACAAACCACAACACACAAGAAAACCCCAAACAACAAACAAAAACCCCACACCTTTCTTCCAGATACAAGAATTATTCTGAAGGTAAAGAAGTACTGCCAAGTACCTAAGAAAAAAATGAAAAAATCACATTATTTGAGTCTGTGTGCCCTTATTACTATGTATTTAATCTACAGCTCTTTGAATACTGTTTCCTACGAAAGAGAACCTGCAGTCTCACACTTCTACCAGCATGGGAAACAGGAATACGCCATTTCCTTACAAAAAAAGACAGCCTGAAAGAGTCACTAATAATGAGACCAACCTAGGCTTGGAGAAAACCCAACACAAAAAAACGTGTTTAGACATATTTTGATCTGATGGTGCTCCTCTACAGTTGCTCAGTTTGTCTCGCTGAAAGGCAAAGGAGAACACGTTGCAATGCGGTACAAGGAGAGGATGCTAACCTCACATCACCTAAAAAAAACCAACATAAAACCATGAAAACCAAAACCAGACAAAATTTCTTGCTCCTGCTTACTGATAGTTCAATCTGCCTTAACTGAGTTTGTTTTATTTTATGCAGTACAGTGACCTGATAGTAAGCAATATATAGCTTGGTAAGATTAATAGCCAAAAGGTACTTCAACAAGTCACTTGAAATTCACTGTTACCTTTTATCACAGTAAAGCAAGAAAAAGCAGCATATTACTACAGCAAAACAAGTATAACATCACATACTTCCATACCAGGTAACAAAAATGGCTTCATCTGTCCTCTCCAGTTGAGAATTGGTTTCACTGCAGCAGAATATATATTCCAATCATTTGGAGAGCAATTGGATGTGAGCTTCAAAACCTTTAACACAAAAAGCGAGTGTTTACTAGCCAAAGAAACCCTAGAGATCTAGCAGTAGCCTCCGTAACAAGGATTAAACATGGGTTTAGTTGACCTACCTAATAATTAAGCATAAGTCGTATGTGGAGAACGGTGATGGGTGGCGTTCCTCAGGG
>NW_010256916.1:0-44390 GCF_000690775.1 Eurypyga helias | reverse complement strand
AACCATTCTGTGATTCTGTGACAACCCAAATCTTGGCACAGACCTTTGGGGAACTCCACTGGAAACCAGTTTCATTTATTTCTGCTTTTTATTCCTCTCCTTTAACCTATGATATGTTCCGGATTATGCCAAGGCAACCAGTCCTTGGGGAGCTACTAATGAGAGAGAATGCAGCATGCATTTGGGAAATCCATGTGCAGTGTATCAAGCTGGATCACCCTTCTCTACATGCTTGTCAGTTCCTTCAAAGAGCTCAAGTGAATGTGTGAAGCATTTCTTCTCACTGTAAATCCATGACTACTAATTTATTCTGCACTACAGATTTTTCCAATTTTCCCAGTGCAGAAGTCAGACTTACTGCTCTGTGCTTCCGAGGTTCCCCAGGAGTTCATTTTAAAAACTGGCGTTTCATTTGCCACCTCCTATTCCTTTGGCACTGAGACCAATTTAAGCAATAGGTTAGAAGCCACAGTGAGCATCTCAGCAATTTCATATCTGAGCTCCTTTACAATGCTTGTGTGAATACTACCTGGCCCTGACAACTTGTCATTATTCCCTTTATCGATTCAATCTAGAATCCTCCCTACTGACACTTCAGCTGAGGTTGTTCCTCTGACTTGTCTCTCCCCCCACCCAAAGGCCCCAGTGAAGAATTCTCTCCATATTCCAATGCAAAGAACTAACAGCAGTTTTCTGATGTCACTTTACCTCCCTTTACTGGGAGAGGACTTTTTACAAGAGCCGGTAGTGACAGGACAAGGGGTAATGGGTATAAATTGAAATCAGGGAGGTTTAGATTAGATATCAGGAAGAAATTCTTCACAGAGAGGGTGGTGAGGCACTGGAACAGGTTGCCCAGAGATGTTGTGGATGCCCTATCCCTGGATGTCTTCAAGGCCAGGCTGGATGTGGCTTTGAGCAACCTGGTCTAGTGGAAGGTGTCCCTGCCCATGGCAGGGGGTTGGAACTAGATGATCTTTAAGGTCCCTCCCAACCCTAACCATTCTATGATTCTATGATTCTACCTTAACGTGCACATCTTCACTCTTTGGTCACCTGTTGGCTCCTCCAGGTCTTCAGCAATTTTCCTGATGGCCTCTCTTTATCTGGACTATCAGCTCCTGGAGGACTGAGCAGAACTGAGGATTAGAAAAGTCTTTGTCATTTTCTGCCTTTTTTCCATGTGGGCCCAAATGCCCAGCAAAGTAATAGAGTGTCCCAGTGAGTAGCCGTATGAATATAGTTCCTTCAAGCTGGCTTTTGTGGCCAGCTGGGACAGTCTCAATCAGCCATGCATGAAAGAAGCAGGCTATATCATCTGCCTAGACTTCCTACCATTCGTTGGTGGCCAGGCTTGGAAATTAAGCATATGGCAGACAGGAGCTTTTTAAAGAGTTTAAGGACTCCGATGTAGTTTTCTTTTACTTCTGATTTTTTCCCCCATAAATTCAAAAAAGCCTTGGGGATAAAATGATCCTCTAATGCTACCTGTCATCTCTCCTGTGATCAGTTCCTTCCACCAGAGCCTGGAATTACCAATAAATCCAAAAAGGACATCTTCCCAGCTTCAAAACAGTGTGTATGTCTCCTCAGCTTTGCTGAGGGACACTGAGAAGGGGAGTGAAATAGGAGCACAGCTTTTAAGCATTATGTATGAAACCCAATCTCCACGATGCCACCAGTGTTCTTGGCCCTACTCTCCATCATGGTATTTCTAAAAATTGTCAAAGTCCTTCTAAGGCTAGAAAAAATTCTTTCCCCTACCAGACAGTTTAAAACGCAACTACAAGTTCCTTTTCTGCCCAGCACCATGCCTTTCTGGCACACAAATTCTGTAACCCACAAATAAATATCATTAGAGAAGCTTTCTGCACCTGTTTATGAGTACTAAGGGGGAACGGCCACTGCTTACTGCTTGCCATGACAGCGATTTCATTTTCTAATCCATGTGAGCTCCTCTGATCCAGGTGCTAAGCACACTACATAAACTCCTGGAATAAAGGGTTTGGACTAGCATGAGCAAGGGGCTGCAATAGCCATACCATGCTGGCATTACATGGATGGCCATTACTCAGGCTTCTCATTAATGTTTAATGAAGAGAAATGCTTGTGGAATTTTAACTAGAAAGAAACCACCTGGATTATTAAAGACACTGTCCTGAGCCTTCAGCCTGCTCCATTTGCAAGGAGACTGCCAGGGTGAGTGGATTGCAGATGCAGAGTCGACAAGGGGAGCATCTCCCCACCTTGCGATCACCCACATGCACACACATTCATACTCACACACACATACCTGTCTGGATGTCCTTGGTCACCAAAGCCAGGAGCTTGTGGAAGTCCCTGTGGCACGAAGGCAGCACCATAAAGAAACCCTTCATCATGGTGATGTGTGTGTACCAGTATGCTGTTAGTGGAAAGCACAGGCTGAACGTTCAGCCACAAAAGCTGTACCTAACCCTTTCCCAGACAGAGCTTCAAAACAAAGACACGTTTTGCAGTCCTCACTCCCAATGGCTACTGAATGAAGCTTTGGCCAAAAGCAGCTTTAGCTGTCCACACAGGTCACAGATGCCCTCTAACAGCCGAAGCAAAATGACCTAACACTGGGGAACTGACCTGCCGGCTAAACTCAGCCTTTTGCCTCTCTTGATTTTAGCCTAGAAGGGTAAGAAGGACCCTTTGGTGAGGGACAAGGGGAACTTTGCAGAATGGTCCTGAGGAACATGTGCCTTGGCAGTCAGTGCCTTCCAACTCCCAGGTTTCCAGAGTCTTGCCTTTTGCTACCTTAACAATTTATTTGTGGGAATAAACTTCCCTTCCTGAGTTATACACCACCACCACCTCCCCCCGTAACATTTATTCCTTTGGACAAATTTACCATCCCTGGCTTAATAAAAGAAAGAATCAGAGCGTTAAAAGCAGTCCCAGCAGTGTGGGAACCTCCACACAAATTCCAAAATGTCACTTTGGAAGTTCACACTTCATCTTTTTTAGCTGCGAAGGGTAAAGATCCTCCTCAATGCAAATTAGCACTGCAGCAAAGATGCCAAACCTTCTTTTCCTCCCCCAGTCGTGGTAAGATTCAAGATTACTGCATGATTAACCCCTGGCAGCTTTCCCTCCCCTCTTTTTTCTAAAACAAACATTAAATTATGAAAATAAATGTTAAAAATCTCTTATGCTACTGAAAACTGGATGTTATGGATCAAATGGACTGAAGTCAGAATATAGAAAATCAAAAGGTTACAGAGAAATATCAGCCCTTCATCCTTCATTTCACAGACTTTAAATCAGTATTAAATGATTGCATTAAGAAGGCAGAATATTAGAGAGGGAATTGGCTGAAATTTTGTAGGAATACTTTTATTCAGTGAAAATGCAAATGTGTTAACAACAAAGTGTTTTGCAAATCCATATTTGTTTTGCAGCTTGTGCATTTATTAAAGGCACTTGGGTAATGTTATATTCTTTGGTTTCCAATCACTGTGCTTTTTATAACTCAAGGTAATTTTTTTTTTTTTTTTTAAGGATGTTTCAGTTTTAACTTTGTGGTTTGTCAAGCAAATTTTCACTTTAACTGAAAAGAATTCTTTTTTACTTTTCTGGTTTTCAAAAAAAAATCAGTTTCGGTTTTGCTTTAGCTTGGAATTAAATTCTCTGATTCTATGAAAAAATCTGGGTCTATAAACAAGAGTAAGTTTTCACTATAATTTCATCTTTTGTACTTTCTAGCTCTTAAATTTACATCCTAACTTTGGGGAGCTTTTGACTTCTATTGCTACAATATATTTTAGTAAATATTTAGTCAGCAAATTAGTGAGAAACTTTTCCTCCTTTTTTCCTTTCAAGTGCAAAGTCCTTTGGTGATGAAATCTGGAGTTTTCAGTGCTGGGAACTGAAGGGGCATTCTCCATACTCAGCTATTTTTCCTGTTAAAAGCCCTTGACACACTGAAAAATTGCCATGATTAATATTTTGTCATATGCTACTGGTGAGTTGTGGGTCAGTTGTACCTCTACATGACTCTTATTAAGTTCCAGTATGTTAGTGCTTTCTTAATGGTCATGTTGCTGTTCTCCCTCCCCAAATCTACTCACCATCTCCATGTGCTCGGGATGGTTGTGATGGACCAGTGCTCCACTGGGATGCCCATGATGAAGCCCTTCTGAGATTCATGGGTGTGCAAGGAAGTCCCAGCAGAAAATGGGAGAGATTTTTAAGGATGAAGCAAATACTTCTAGTGCTGAAGGACATGGAAGGGGATGGACACACTGTGAGCCAAAAACACATGGAAGTGCTATGCTCTGTGTGTGCTATACACTGACAGAGACCACAGCAAACAGTGTGCAGTCCATAGGAGAAGGCGAATGAACATCACTACTGGCGCTGCTCACTGCATCCCTCACTTCTCCACAGGAGCTGAGCATCTTGGGTAGGAATGAGAGATCCCAGACCATGGAATACAGTCCCCCAGTCAATGCCTTCACAATACAATACAGATCCCATCTCTTCTTATAAGATTTCCATTACACAGGAAGGCAGAAGAGTGCTTCCATTTTCTGGGCAGATGATAATGAAAAGAAAAAAAAAAAAAAAAGAAGGAAGGAAAGAAAATAATGCCTGGTTGCGTAAGCAAAGCTTCTGGAACTACATTTATTGTGGGAAGAGGCTAAACCAAATATTTCTCTTTCCAAGGAGCATACAACCTTATTCATGATCCTAATCCTGACAAAACACGGCTTCCACTCAGAAAACCTAACAGTCACAGTTAGGATTCAGTGAATCAGCCAAAAAGTGGCAGAGAGAAAAGAGAAGCTTCCAAACCAAGCCTGCAAGTGGGGTGTGTTTTGGGGCTACAGCTGTCTAGTGCCTTTGCTCTAAGCACCCCACTCCCCTGTTGACCTCAGCTCCACTTCACACAACAGAGATTAAATCACAGCCTGTGGGAAGGTGGACTTCTGACTTGTGCAGATGGCCACTACACGCCTTCCTAGAAAAGTCTTCCTCTCCAGTGGTCTCCAGCTATGCTCACTTGTTCTTTCTTGTCTCTTTTTCCAAACTTAGTTCAGCAGTACCCAAAATGGCAAAGCATTTGATGAGAAGGGCATAGCCCCAGTGCTGTGACTGACTGTGATGGCCACTTCTCAGGGCTGGGGTAGCATCAAAAAACATAATTGAAATTCATTAATTATACTAGCTGAGAAAAAATCTGTAGTTTTTTCCAAATGAGGAAGCTGGAGTCCTGAGGAGATGCAAGTAGGAAACGGGAGCATACTTGGCGCTGAAGCTGGAAGAAGTGCTGTCTGTGCTGGGTAGTGCAGCACCCAGGTGTGTGTATGGGTGAACTGTACCACTCACAGTTCAGCCCAAGGGTAGGGCAGTGCTCTGCCCATTCTGCATACAGTGTTTCAGGAGTTAAAGCTGGAAACCTGAGGAGGTGCAAGAGAAGGAGTTATTTATCAGCCTAGATTTCTACTTCTATAGTCAAGTTAGAGTAAAATAAGGGTTTCAGCACCCATATCTGCCTTATCACCCCGATAGCAAGATTGATGGCTTTCTGGCAAAGATGATTTCTCACTGATGACCATAGTGGGATTCTAGGTGATTACTCAGCTGGAGACATCTCTACTCTGTACCAATGTTCAGGCAGGTGAATCCTGCCAGGGCACCAGTCACTCTGACACATGCCCATACACCAGGAGGGAGCAGTCTACCCCACATGAATAATGACTCAGCATATTGGATGAGTTCAGGATGAGAAGGTCCTGTCCTTTTTGCCCCATAGCCCATTGTAGGTTGTTTTCATGCAGCCTATAGCGCTCTCTCGAGTCACCGGAGTGCTGGGTTTCCATCCCAGCTCCAAAACAAGTCAGGTGAGCAGCTATGCAGTAGAACTCCCCCCTCCTGTAAATCAGCTTAAAACTAACTCTCTCACGATAAAACAATTCACTTGTTGTCAGAAGTGTTTGGCATTTTAACCCAATAGGAATTGTTTCACTTTACCAAAAACTCTGTAAAGTTGTGGGTTTGGGTCAACCTCAAACAATTATTTTTTTCTGGATCACTGGCCAGATCAAGAAAACAATTACTTGCCTATCTTGCCTATCTCCATTCATGACAATCAGACAAAGCAGTCCTGGCCTCCATTTGCAAAAACAGCAGAAAGAGGTAAAAGATCTGAACTGTCACTAATATAAACACAATGTTGCCAGCTACTGCCTTCCAGGGCCCAGAAAAACAAGTGATTTTCCAGGAAGCAGTGAAGTTAATTATTTCTTGAGCTCCTTTCCCTGGAGCAGTAAGAGAGGGACGGGGCTGTGATTCAGAGAATGCACATAGCTTGGAGATTCACAGAAAAGTGTGCTTTGGTGCAGAGGTTAGTGAAGAAAAATTAAATGCAAGCAAAACCACGTCACAGCCATCACTGATGTTTCTAGGAAAGTGAGTGTAACCTTCAGAGTAGGCATAAGCTGAGTAAGAGTCCAGCACCTCTATCAAGGGCTGTTCCCAGATTTATGACAGAGGTGACCTGACTGATTCTAGCCCAAAGCTGTTCATGATACATGATTAAATATTTGCAATTCTTAGAGAAGTCCTGGTGGATTTTATTTAGTGTATGCATTTGAGGACAGCTCTACTCTTGGTTTTGCTATTTCTTTTAGTAAATGAGCATGTGTAGTTCAGAGAAATTCAGAAAACAGGAAGCAAATGCATTGCAAGTTCAGTGTGGCAAATGAAAAAAGCTTTCCAAGGCTGTTAGCTGCAGGTTCACACCTTCTTTCTAGCAAACTTTACAGCCCTCTTTCATGCAAGGGGATTCACAATTGCAGACACCACAGAGGTTGCACTGTATCTGTTCAAGCCACCTATCACTTGAAAAGTGATGACTCAGGATGTAGATTCCATGCAGGTTGCATAGGAATTGTGTTTTCTTGTTCACTGGTCATTCTTGAGTTGATTTCCATTGGGGTTTCCACTATGTCCCTTGCCTTTGCTGCAATTTCCTTCTCCATGGGAAAGGACAATCTGTGGAAGCAAATTACCTCTTGGAAGGAAGAGTCTGACACCAGCAATCTTGATCTTCATTTGCTCTTGGCTTTTATATCTAGGATCAGTAACTAATTCCTCACAATTTGTGAAATGATGCACCAGCGAGCAGGGAATATTTGGGACTCAGAGAAGCATACCCATACAGGCCAGCCTGACATCCCACACAGCTTGACCTTACTATTTCTGCTTGAAATGTGAATTTATGGCTTAGCATTTCCTTCTCTGAGCAAACTGAAGATTAGGGTCCACCAAGGCAACACTCATGAAAACGTGGGAGTTGGACATGCCTCTGGGTGTAATACAGGAGCACACATGCTAATTTCAGTGCTAAAATGCCATCTCTGGCTGCTGCCTGAAAAAATCTGCTGCTTTGGACTTTGTGCAGCCACAGGGCTCTGGATTTCTCTGCAAGGTCTAGCCCTTGCAGCCTGGAACGCACAGTGCACAGCTTCAGTGTGTCTAATTTTTTAGTGGTTCTAGCAAAAAGTCCAGCACTTCTTAAATAGCTAACATTATCATAAATTGCAGTCTGTGCATCAAATTCAGATGCAGTCTTCCATGCCTGCAATTTCCTACCACTGGATCTTGATCTGTCCTTATCTGCAAAATTAGACACTGTTTTGCTATCAGTAATCTGTACCCTATGGGTGGATTTTTATCCTGTGAATATTATTCATAAACTTCACTGAAATACGAAAGTCCTTCTGTTTGTCACATTCAGGCAGGTTTCCCAAACCTTGACTCATCCTTGCAAGTCTTTGTCTACCTTCTCCAGATAGACAATATATTTTAACAATGTTGATATCAGATACAGATCTAGTAGTTTATCTTGCTCTCCCTAATATTTCATGCAGAAATCACACCACCTCTTTCTATCCAATTATCATTTCCCTATGAATGAATTTTTGGTCCATGTTCACTATCCCAGTTTCCTTATCTTAGAGTGCACTTCCATTATGTGAATGAAAGACCTCAAATGATCTCCAAGTAATTTGTGGGGTCATGGCTTTACCATTGCTCATATCACAAGTATGATCTGTTCTGTCTGTGCCCTGATTTAAGTCCCTGTCTCCGATGGGTTAAGGTGCATATTGGTCACTTGAGCCTGCCTAATGGGATCCAGTTTTTTAAGACTACTGTACCTCATTCCATCCCAGCTGTGAGGCAGTTGGATGGTTTGGGGCTGAGGACAGACCCCACCAGAGAAGCTAGGAGGAGAGGATGTTGGGCAGCTCACTCTGCTGAGCTGTGTAGCCTGGATGATGCTTTGCTGCCTGGCATGGTCTAAGATTTGCCATGTGGGATAACACCACTCCAGAAGGGAAGGAACTGACCCTCCTTACCAGCTTTCTCATCAAGAAGATTTCAAGTGATACTTGTGGGCTTTGAGAAAGAAGCTGCTAGTTACTACGTAATACAGGTTTTTCCTTTGCTGGCCTTATGTTTTCCATCTTCAGTGAAGGGTGGCTTTTGGCAGGATACTCTATTCTTCCCTTGTCAGTGGAAAAGAAAAAGTCACATAGCACCTGGCCAGTTTAGCGGCTGCTTCCCAGGCTTCTGGAGGAGGACTGAGCTACTTGACAGGTAAAAATTTACACCCAGCCCCTGGTGCTGCAATCTGGTGCCTGCAGTGTTCCTGGAGAGCTACTGTCTTCCTATAATAAAGCTATCAAGGGTCTCAGTGTGGGCTCTGTCTGCTCTTCACCCAAACCAGTGTCGACAGGGCTGTTGTGTTTACCACACCACTGTGCAGGTGTGAGATTTAGATGCTGTACAGAAACTGTGCCCAGCAGCTGGAGAAAGATGCACCAGGGGAATTTCTAGCTTTGCTCCGGATGGGATAGCAAGGCAGGTTGCATAGCAAAAACATTTTGCAGCTTGCTGGATGCACCGCCACCAAGGTATGATTAATGAAGACCCAGCTGCAATGGGACAGGCATGTGGCTCAGACGGACACAAAAACACCCCAGCGCTTCCAAGAACTCTCAAAAAAGTGCACGTCAGACAGGTCTTTTGAATTAGCACTTGTAAAAGGCAACAGTACAGCAGCTACTTTGGGGAAGGCTTGTACAGAAACCACAGCCCTGGGAAAGAAAAAGCATCCAGGGTGAAGGGTGCAGCGCCAGAGCAAGCACCCTTCCTTCCAGCTGCATGGGATCCAGCTGCACAGCAGCACCACTGCCAAATCCATCTCTCAAGATCAGAACACAACTTGAATAGTATTTTCATCAAAATTCAATCACATTAGGAAAAAAAAAAATGTTTTTAGAACAAATACCGATGGCATGCAGAGGGAAATTGAAGCTAATTGGTTTGCAAAAGACCCCATTACCAAGGCCAAGAACCCAACATGTGCCGCTGATGGGTGAACCATGGGTCAAGCAGCAGCTATAGGCACAATCCCAGTGGTGTGTTATTCATTTTATGGGCTCCTCCCGCCTGGCATTTGCCAGGGGAGACCACTGAATGAAGTGTTTGCACTTCCCTGTTACAAATTCATTACCAGAGGGGCCTATTATGCTGATCTTTTCTGATCTCCTGCTGATCACAGAGCAATAGCCATCCGGCCCCTTTTTTATGGCTAAAGAACAGATGCTCCAGCAAGATGTTAAATCTTCACTTTAATGATGTATCTGCACAGAATCCTCCATGTTTAAAGGCTGTGGATAAACCTGTACCTTTCTAGGTTAGAGCTACTCCCCTAATACCCTTTGCTACTTTGAGGGCCCTTGCTGTCCCCGCAAGGAGCTCCATTAGTGCTGGGCAGGGAAGCTTTGCACTGTGCTCTACCATGGGTGGTGAAGTTGCCCCAAGACCCTCATGGTTTATGTGTCCAGGAGAGTATTTTGTGGTGTGCAGGGTAAGCAGTGTGATCCCATTCATGTCCCATGACTGCCAAAAGTTCTTTCTCAAAAAAAAAAAAAAAAAAAGAAGTATTACAGTGGCTTTTTGCTACCCATCTCTCCAAACACGAATAATGTATCATAAGCATGTCTAATTCACATGAATAATTTATGCAAAGTAATAAGTTCCTGATACCAATAAAAAGAATAAATACAACTCCCAGAGACCACATTACAAACTAGAATTCATTTTTACAGAGATATAAAACTGTTATGATCAAGTAAGGGGAGAAATAATATCCATCAATAACACTTCCTTATTTCTTCATTGTTTTATTTGCACAGTGTTACATCTCTGCATAGTGTACAATCTATCCAGCTGTCCTGGGAATGTCAATGAAGCTATTCCAGCAGGTATTATATTAATAATTTCTCATCACCAGGCAGACATTGTTGGAGTCTTTTCTTGTTTCGCTTGCAACATTAGATCACTTTTAGAAACAAGCAGAGTAGGATCTAAATGTATTTTCCCCTGCAGATGCTGTGACAGTCTTATTTGTAAAATACCTATTTTCACTGTTAATTTCATACTGACATTCACTGCACAAGAAATGAAATGCCATTTTTGGACACCAGTAACATGTCTGAATTCAGGAGCTACAAGTCAGTGAAAACATTCTCTGTCACTGGTTGTTTGTTTTGATTTTTGCAGACTTTTTTTTTTTTAGTCAGGTCCTGATCATCTTTTCCCATTATTTCCCAGATTCTACCCTTTCATCATTCACTAAAAGAGTTGAGAGCTCAACAGAAACATTTTGATGCAGCACCTCCTTAGCTGTGTTACTGGTATGGCTCTATTCTGTGGGCAAACCCTAATATCCTACCTTTCGCATAGCAACCCTTTCCTCAAAGTGGATGAGGAGAAAAAAACCCTTCACTGGGTACATACTTTTTCCGCACTGTTTACCTGATTTTCTAAACGGTTTAGCAGCTCTGAAGACCAGTCTATGCAACAATCACCTGAAATTCATGCGCTTTCATTTTCTGACAGGAATTTGGGATTGTCAATAAATAGGTTAAAAAACTTGATTTAATACTTTGCAACTTTTTTAACTTAGATAGCCAGATTATAGCAAGGGCAACATTCCGCTGCATTTACGAAAGCAGTGCAAATTAGCTCCCTTGGTGGGAATCTCTCTCATGCGCAGCATGGAAAACAACAGTTCCCTTCGGAAGGGAAACACCTACCTCTGCAGCTCTTAATTGTAACTGTTAATTGTCGGGCTGGAAGTGCTGGCTGGCCTCAAACGGGAGCTGTAGATGATGAAGGGAAGATGAAAAAAGAACAAAGGCAGCAGCCATGTGCAAGGCCTGGGTGCTTTAGGGGAAAAAGCCCTAGGAGTGGGCAGCCTGGGGACACAGCAGGTCCCTGGCAGAAGGGCCGCTCTGAGCAGAATGTGGAAGCGCAGCAGGTTACGCGTGGAAAAGCTGAGCCTGAGGACTGAAGGAAAAGTCAGCCGAGGGATGAGCCCAAGGCATCCGGGGGGCTGTGCTCCTGGGGCTCCCTGCCTCATCCGTGCTCTCTTCTCACACCTTCAAGCTGCCCGCGCATCTGGGATCAGCTACACAGAAGGGTGTTGCGGAAAGGTGCGGAAGAAGTGTGTGGTCCAGCCCAGCTGGCTCAAACGCCGGGAGGAACGGAGTGCAACATGCACGGATCTGCAGGCTCCGCTCTGGCAGAACTGCCAGTGCTGCCCGGCCACGGGTTCCCGCAGCCTTTGCTGCGCGTTACGCTCAAGCCGCCCCTCCAAGGGTTTAATCGCGCTGGGGGGATAAAACTGTTTTAATGATGAAAGCTGCGGAGCCAGGGCTGACTTTTTCTGAAAAGAAAGGATGCCATAGCAGCTATCTTGGATGCCTATCAGGGAACTTACAGCTCTTTGCCACGCTGTGCAGGTGTTGGGAATAAGTTTAACTTGGTTTGCCTCCATCACTAGTCTGAGCAAAATATTCCAAAATATCTCTGCGAAATAACAACACTAAAACTGATAAGATGATAACTAAGGATGTCTCTGAATTTTTTTTTTTTTAATTACTGTATTTTCAGGAAGAAATCTCTTTATAGTAACTTTCATATGATGATTTCATTTTCCCACACAGAGTCTGTGATTTTCCTTCTTATTTGATCTTTGTCCAGGTTAAAAACATGGTCAAGTGGAGGAGCCCTCCTCATTTTAAAAGGCAAAGCTTTGTTTTTAATTATTCATGTTTTCATAGAGAAAGCTGCTTTTGGGAAAGGTTTGATTTTTATCAGGTGGAATGAGCTGGGAAACCAATATCCACACAGGAGAAGTTGAGTTTCCTCCATTCTCACAGGTTTTCCATGGCAGAAGAGAAGAAAAATCCACACACACCGCACTAAATATACTGTCAAAGTCTTGTAAAGAAGTTTTGTTTCTCAAACACTTTGCTTAAAAGTAGAAGCAGGGAATGAAAAAAGTAATTGAAAATTAGTGTCACTCCTTCAGAGAAACACTGCTTCCTGAATTAAAAAAAAAAAAAAAAGAGACTTATTTTTGGAATTTTTTCATGCTATTCCAATTAGCACCATCTAGACAAATATTCTCGTTTCTAAGTATAGGGCAGACCTAGCCAAATCCACATATATTGTTTTTATCCTGAGCATTGGATATGGATTTTTCTGTCCTCTAGCAGATCTAATGTCACTATTTAAAAATTCCAATGAAAATTTTCCTGAGTGAAGCATATTTATAACCCATCTAAACACAGAAGATATTTTCTTCCTACACCACACTGTGGACTGTATCTGAACAGTGGTTTTACCACGCAACCCCAGAAGCACATCTGGAGGATGAACCTTGGTCCTTACAACACCAGATGGTATTTGCAGCCTGACCTTGTCCTGCTCCATACGAACTTCAGCACCTAGGTGTTTTTATCTTAAAATGGATACTAATATGGTTTTCCCCTGGAAGTCCCTGGTGCTCTGGGCTCCTCTGCAAGTAGCAGCTTAGATTTGGGTAGCTACCTTTAATTTCTCAGTTGTCAGCAGCACTGTGAGGATACTGGTGTCCATGCATATCTATTTTTAGTGCAGGATGTGAAGAGGGGACAGTCACTGTCTCTGGGCAGCCCCACCACCTGAAGAGGGGCCTCTACACCAGTGTGAACATGACGCACACAGTCCCTCCTGGGATTTGATTTGTGCCAGAATTCAAAGCAGCTTTTTTTGCTCCACGAAAGCATGATCAAAGCCTCCCTCCCTTGAGCTGATTCGAGCAATATTCCTCATCAAAAAGCAAGAAAAAAACCCAACCATATTTGCCTGTGGTTGTCTTCTAAATAAATCCCCCTGTCTCAGGAGGCTTGGGGCTGCTGTCTCGCTCCCAATCAGCTTTGGTGCTACTGGTAAGATTTTTTTTTTCTTCATCACCTTCAGAAAAAATGCCCCTATTGATGGAATTTGTGATGTTTACATATGCTTATCTTCCTTCTGATCTCGGGATTCATATAACATTTCAGCTGCCTCTTTAGCTGTATCATTAGTTCTGCACAGATCACTGAGAAAAGCTTTCTTGCAGAGCTTTGCCTCTGAAGTCAGCCCAGCACTGGTGCCCCAGTGAGAATATTTCCACCTTCCTCCCCTCTGGCCTCAGCTCCCTTACTGATCTTGATAGCTTGCAAAAGATCTCACACACTTGTTTAATTAAGCAACCTGCATGGCAGTGGCTGTAGCCAGACCCCGTTCTTCCTGCACCTCTGTACATAAGGAAGGTTATGGTGCCTCAAAGGTCTGCATGGGTGGTTCCTGCAAAACATGATGGTTCTGCTAAAGCTTCTTTTTCAGAGGCACTAGCTCCCTTACTGATCTTGATAGCTTGCAAAAGATCTCACACACTTGTTTAATTAAGCAACCTGCATGGCAGTGGCTGTAGCCAGACCCCGTTCTTCCTGCACCTCTGTACATAAGGAAGGTTATGGTGCCTCAAAGGTCTGCATGGGTGGTTCCTGCAAAACATGATGGTTCTGCTAAAGCTTCTTTTTCAGAGGCACTTGCACTATTTCCTTTCCATTTCCTGCTGTAGACTTTCATCCATGACGGTAAAGGGCAGGTTCTTTCCATCCATGTGCTGATCAGACAGACTGCAGATCTAGCTCTAACCTCAAAGTTAAACAAGTTGTGCTTGATGGCACATAAACTCCTACACGGGACATTTATAGCTCCTCTGGAACAGAAGCAAGTTTAAAATACACGTAGAAAATTGCAGGGGACCTGGGTGTCCTGGTACACAGCTTCTGCCAGGGATGTTCTTGAGCAGGTGTAAACTTGAAATGATCCAAATGCAAGAGAGCTGAGAAAAAATAAACTGTCCAAAAGCCTCCAAGGCTGCTTCCTATTAGAGAAGATGCCATGATGGGTGCAGCCAAACTGAGATCAAAGCTCTGACTCCAGTGGGTGTTGTGGTCCTTGACCCCACCCCAAACAAAGCAACGGAGAGCTGGTTGTGTTAGCTGCTGACCTGCTAACACAGCATCTGGGTAGGTGTCTCATCATTCCCCACCCCAGAAAAAAAGAGGTCTTGGGTTTGCATACAAAGCCATGACAAAGCCTTTGTTGTCTCAGGGAAGCTACCCATGACATGGCTGTTTCCTTATGTACCTGTAAGACCACACTATGTGGCCTGATTTTTAGATTCACTCAACCTATTTAGCATTGTGTTAGGCAGGTGAGGTGGGAGCGCACTTCAGGGGCAGGAACTGGCATTTCAACTCACCATGAAGTTTCATGATACACTGAGGGATGTTTCTAGAGTTGTCTGAATCTACACCATCATGCTGGAGCATTCCCAGGTCCTCCCTGTCCTCACTGACCCCATACTGATTTCCACTTGGCTCCTACCCTGATACACACTTCCTTGGGAAGAAAACTCAAATGCAGCTGAAATACTTGTATATGTTTGTCTTCTACCTCTTACCCCATGAGGTCCTGGCACCAGATCTGAGTCCTGCAGTGGGGACTGTGTGTCAAACCCAGAGCTAGGACCAGTGCCTGTGGCAGGCTGAGGTTGAGTGTGGTATCCAGGACAGCCTGTCCTGGTGCATCCAAGACCAATGGAAGCAACCTCCATGGTCCCATGCAAGGTATGTCCATGTGGGGTACCTAGGGCATTCTGCCTTGTCCCAGAGCATGCACTGCCATATAGCCCATCACCAAACACCCTCTCCAAAGCCCTCTGTCAAGAATTTAGGGACTGAAGTCACCTTGTGATGCCTGCCTAAGGAGGGCTGCATAACCCAAACAGCAAGGGGAGCACAATGTTGCCCAAAGAAGAGTGGGGGCAGTGAGGCTGCAATGCCCCAGCTTGACAAGTGTTCAGGTCTCCCCACTTACAGAACATGGCCATTGCCTGCCCACCAGTAACACCATTAACGATGCTCAGGGAGATGGCAATAATCCCACAACATCAATATTCCTTGTGACTCACTAAGCAGAGAGTATCAAAGGAAGAGCCTCTTTCTACCAATCCCATCAGTATCTTACACAAAAGTTAAAATTACCTTCTTTACCCTGTCCTTGATCCTCTTAAATCCTAACCCAGTTTGCTGCCCTGAGAATGGCAGCCTGCATGCTCACCTTCTGCAGATCGCTGTCAGAGATGGTGCCTTCAACAGCTCACGTCTACCCTGTATCAAAACAGCTAACACTCATCTGCCTGTGTGAAAACACATTTTAATTGAGCAGCCCCACTCACTCAGGAATTTAGCTAAGTCTGTAAAGCTTCTTTCTTTTATCCCTATATGCCATTCTGACAGTCTTGATCTTATCTGCAAATTTTAGATTTATTTTTAGATAATTGATAGAAATGTTGAAAAGTACAGACTTCACTGTTTCCTTGAGATCCCAACAGAAATGTTCCCATTCAGTGACAGTTTTGTGTTGATTACTAGTGTTTTGTAGTCTGTTGTCACTTCCCAACCCATTTAACATGGATTAGGTAATGCCCAATACTAATGTTTAAAAACAGAATATGATGTCAGATCCCTTGCAAAATCCTTTTGAGTTATATCTGTTAGCTCCATGTTGAGGGAGATTTCAGTGCCATAAAGCCCAGTTATATTTTCAGTGTGTCCTGCTTCATTCACAACATACACAATCATCCTTGAACCTTGGGACAAAACAGCACAGCAGCAAAATTCAGACTTCAAGGTCCAGGAACGTCAGCCTAAACAGAAATTCGCTCTGCCCCGAGGACTGGCCCTACTGAAGCAAAGCTCCTGTATTCTCAGTCGCTGCCTCTCGTAAAGGAAGTCTTGTGGTACTTCAGCAGTAGCACAACCTTTCTGCAAGGTTTTGACCTGCTCCTGCTGCTTTTTCAACACACCCCTATGATACTACCAGCACAGTGAATGGTGACCCACAGGAGGAGGGGAAAGGAGCTCTTCAGGGACCATGCTCTCTGCTCCCCAAAGTCATCGTGGCTCTGACCTGGGAAGTGTTGCAGCATCAGGTGATGCCTGATGTATCGCTCCAGCCCGGTAGTGCCCTGCCTGGTTCCCCCTGTTGTGCAGCTTCACTTTCCCACCACGATGGGGGGAAGAAGGCAGCTCTGATGGTCTCACTCTGGCAGCCTTGCCTCATCTCATTGCAATTAATTCTCCCTCCTGTCCACTGACTCTTTAAAGGTGTAAACACTGGGACCTGTGAGTGCTTGGCAGCAGTCCAGGAGGAGCTCGGTGTGTCAGGATTCAATAGGCACTTGCAGTGGGGATTTTATTTTTTTTTTTTATCATCAAGCTCAGCTACAAACAAACCTTTAATTAATTCCTCCACAAGGTTCTGCTGAGCTTGTGGCTTCCAATTCTTCTGGGAGGCTAATTAACCTGATCCTCTCCCTCCATGCTCCTTTCTCAAGATTGTCAGTTTTCACTTGTTGAATCTTAATGCGTTTCACTGGTGTAACAATCTGCTCTTGTTCACCAGATGCCTCTCGCCCCCAGTGCACAGGCTACATTTCTTTTTTGCCTATATGAGCTCATGCTACAGCTGCTTGAAAAACAGAACAGCTCACGCTTCTTTGCAGGAAAAATTGACTTTTTGAAAATTTCCCCTTAGCATTGGAAAAGGAAACCGCCCAGGAATTTCAGTTTTCCACTAAAATTTTCAGTTTTCAAAAACTGATTTTTTTTTTATTTTCTGTGAAATTTAAAGTGCTGTGGAACATGTTCCTGTTTCAGTGTTTTCAGTAAAAACTTGAGGAAAAAGAATCCAATCTGATATCTGCACAGATACAGATGTATGCAGGCATTTTGGGCAAACACCCATTTTTGAGGGGGAAACACACTATTTCACTTGGCTTCATCTTGATCAAAAGCCCATTGATTTCAGGCATGAGGCACCCAGGCTATTTTCGACATGCATCTCCAGCCTTGAAAAACATCCCCTGAAGCTGAAAAAGAGAAGCTCGTGAAAGTAATTGAGATGTTTTGGAAACTGTGCTTTTAGTCTTCCTGTGACTCAGTTCCTTGAGACTGATTGTAGGAGCACTGAGCTTTCCAACCTGATGCAGGGAGTGACACTGGGCACAAAAATGCCTGCAAAGCTTCAAGACACTGATGTGCACCATGAGCCAGTGGCCATGGAAATGCTGAAGGCAGAGCTGGGGGGATCCAAGTGCAGGGGAATGAACTGGCACCCTAGAACCAGCGAGTCTAGAGTGGGACGTGGCATCACTGTGGGATATGGGTGTGAAACACATGTTTGCACCTTGTGGGGAAGCCAGTCACTTGGTTCCATGTAAAGCAAGATTAAGACAAGGTGCTGCAGCTGTTGCCAGGTACAGGTGGGCTTCATGTCTCACAGAGCTCACTCTCTGCAGCAAAGCATACCAACCTTTACCATGGGGAAAAATCCTGCCATGAAGCTGTAGCCTAGGGATCCCCATTAGAGGGATTTCACAACATGCATCATGAGAAGGAGCAGGGAGGAGCACTCCTCCACTGGTGAAGTTGCTTTCTTGAGCGACAGAAGCAAAGGAGACAAAGGAGCTGCTGGCACTGGGCTGGGGGAAGAGGAGATGGCCTCCACCTGATTGTCTTGGGGACTGGTGCCTAAGTGCAGGCTGCTATTTCCAAGCTTTTGCTTCCACTAGAGAAACCTGAAATAGAATAAGTTTAACAGATTTTTTTTTTTTTTTTTGCCTTGAACACACTGTTTTCCTCTTTCCAGCCCTCTTGAGGGGGGGGGGGGGGGGGGGGGGAAAGGTGGAAAAACACTGACATTTCTGTTAGGTCCAAACTCTTTTGACTACTTCATGTCTCAAAGATTATTTTCATGTTGGGATCATTTATACCATTCTCATTAGAGATGGCTGGGAAATTCTCACTGTTTGCTAAATGTTTGGGAAAGAAATTAATAGAAAAATCATAATTTTGAGGGGGGGTGAGGGGGTTGGGGCTTTAACCTGTGTAGCATACTCAAAGCAGTCAAATCATTGAAATTTTGTTTGTTAAAAGGGAGGAGGTTGGGAGTGACCTTCTAGCAGTTTGCTGCTCTGACAAGCCAAATCCCTTATGCCTTTTGAGCAGATTAGAAGGCAGCAGCACCAAATTCAGCTCTCCAAATGCCCTGCTCTCCAAGCACCTGGAAAGTGCTGACTACAGTGGGGTTAAAATTATCTCCCTATTTTACAGTGGTCTTGAAAACATCCAGGACCACCTGGGAAGCAGTCAGATACCATAGCAATAAGCACTAGGTCATTTATAGTGCTATATTCAGAGCAGAGCAGGGAGAAAGAGGCCAGACATTAAGCAGTGCCTCTGGAAAGGAGAACAGAGCATTCTTTCCACCCAGAGCCCTCTGTAGTTGAGTGAGGTGAGGTCATGTCGGAAAACGATGAGCGCATTTAGCATCATCTGAAGGCATTCTTGCAAGGATTCTGCAGCAAGACTGCATAGGGAGGCAGCCCTGGTCTTCCCACTTCTATAGCATTTGATTGAGCATCACCTTACCACAAGGCTGGTCTTCAAGCCAAGCTACAGCTCTCCATCTTGTGTGGTGAAATGAGTGTCTCCAAAATTGACTCAGACCTGCTAAATTCCACTAGTAGTGAAACATGAGCCTAAATACAAAGAAGAAACCACATGGAAATGAGTACCAGTTTTCAGCCTTATTCGGGAAAGATGTTGATTGTCGCTCAGTTAAGGATTTAATTTTCCTGCATATTATTTGATGAGCCCTGGATGAAAAGCAGCAGTTTGTGTCCAAATCTGACTTCTGTTATCATCCTTTAAGGCCACCTGGGGCATTTTACCTACGCAGAGCCTCCATTTCTCCCATGAGTAATGACAATATAGGGCTGAGCCGTTCCTAAAGAGACTGAGATCTGGAACAGAAGTACTGCACAGGAGCTCTGCCTCTCTTCATAACTTGTAACACAGGGGAATAATGACTCTGCTAACCTCTCTGCTTTGGCTAGGTTTTGTTGTTGCATGTTGTGGCAAAAGACAGAAAAGGTCCCAGGAGTCCTAATGTAACAGCCTGCCAGCCCAGCATCATTGTTCTGAGTCTCAGGGTACAAAAACCCTTCCAGGAACTGGTTCCCATTCCTCAGTGAACCTCCTATGGCCAGCACAGCACCTGGACTTTGTTCCCCCAGGTAGCCTGCACCCCCCAGCCCCAAAATAGGAGACAGCAGCTCTAAGTGCAGGTGCCCACATCTCAAGTAGGCTAACATAAGGCAAAACAGACCTGGAGGAGGGAAGAGGGGGAAGACAAACTTAAGATTGTTGGGGAAAGCAAAAAAAAAAGAAAAAAACCCTCCACCACACACCCTCTCAAACTCACATGCTTTGAAAATGTGTGAGATTCTCTGAGGCTGCAGACATGACATAGAAGAAGCTCCAGGGTATGGCTCTGGGTAGGGAGCTTCCATGGAAATGAGAAAGCCCCATATAACAGTACTGCTTTGAAAAGGCCCTGCAGGGGTGGAGAGGGATGCCAGTTATCCCATCACAGCATATTAGTGCACTTTGTTTCTATATTATTATCCTCCTGTTGCTAGAGCCATTAAAAACTGTCTCTAAATAGCTCGGCATGGTGATTTACTAATTGAGTTAACTTGGCTGCAGTGTCTCTGGTGCTGAAAAATGTGGTTTCTGATTAGATAAGAGCATTGCCCCTTTCAAAATGAACAACACAGTAAGAGGTTTTTCTAGGTCATGCTAGACCGCTCAGCACAGCACTCTGACAAGCACTGCACAGCCCAGGGGCCATGGCCCCAACCTAAGACAGACAGACATTACAGCTAATGGAGGTCTGTGCTTTTCTTCCTCTGGAGGAGGCATGGAGCTTGAGAAAAATGCAGGAGCATCTTCAAGTTGGAATCAGTCTTTTCTGCCTCAAAGTCCAGGGAAGGCCAGCTCAGGCTGCTTGAACTTTTCAGGTCCTGCTGCACAGGACCCGGACACTGGGAGGTCCCCATGCTCCCAGGGGAGGCACATACTCAGATCTCCCCACAAGATGAAACCTTGCTTGTAGACCTCAGTTCAGAGCACAACAATATTGTGGCATGATGGTCTTTCAGGCCAAAAACCACTGGTTCCTTCCCTGCATTTTTCTTGCTGTTTGTCCCCCAGATCTGCCAGCACCACGCTGACCCTGGCCAAACCATGTCTTCCAGAAGCAACAAATGCTGCGTCAGACTCTTCCTCAATAGGACACACCTCAGGTGTGTCTCACAAGTTGTTGACAGTCTGCACAGACCCATACCAGGGAGGACCTGGCGGCTCCCATCTGTCCCAGTTGTGCAGCAGTTGGGGCACAGAGCTCCTGGTCTGCCCACAGGAAAGTTGATAGAGTTGGTGGATCTCATTGCTCTTCCACACGCGTGCTTATGCTGTCAGATGAGCTAGTTCTTGAGTGCATGTAGGGGCCAGCTGCCTTGGTTGTCCACACCAGTCAGCACTGGTGAGCATTTAGCTCAGCTGAGTTGAGTCTTCCCTTGGCAGGAACACACAGGGCAGCATGGGGCTCAATCACAGCAAGCAGTGGCGCAACCTAGAAGCAAGTTGTGTGATGCTGGGGTCTCATCAAACCTCAAGAGCTGCACCACTCCAAGAAAGAGTCAACCCAAAAGGAAAACAAGATGGCAGCATGCTGGTATGTTCATTTAGGTCTGCTCCAGTGTTTCTCAGACCTCGATGTCCTCCAGCTCAGACTGACAAAGAACTTGAGACAAACCCTACATTTCTAACATCACAGGGATGTTCAAACATAAAGGGAATCTTCTTCCCTCAGTAGTGCTGAGGCTTACACCTTTGTCTGCACCACCATCCCAAAGGAGCAGCCACAAGGACTACAGGGGATAGGCATGGGGGAAAGCAAAGCTGGAAAGGGGCTGGGGACAAACCATGAGGAAAAAACACTGCAGCCAGGGTCCTGGAGCCACTGTTTCACCAAGGTGCTGTCAGCCATGCATTTGAGAAGACCTCCCACTGGTGAGCAGCTCCAGTGTCACACCTGACTATGTTTGCACGACTCCACAGTGGCAATGTGCATCTGCTGTGCTCAAAGCACAGAGGGGAGCTGCAACACATCAGGGGAGACAAAGCTGCTCTCCTTGCAGCTCAAGGACCAGCCAGGCAGGTGTACTGGAACATGAAATAAAAGCCCATTTAACAAGAAGCCTGAAAGTTTTTCAAAAGCAAAATCACGGTGGATGGAGCCTGGTCAGCCAAGAGCTTCAATCGGCAGCCAGACGAGCACCTGTCAGGGCTGGGCTGGAGTCATTAGTAAGATCAGAGTCTCTGCAGAACAGCAGGAGGCTGGACTAGGTGACCTAATTTGCGTCCCTTCTAGCTCAAAAAGTCTGTGATGTATTTTTAATGAAGCACATACAATAAACTGCTAACATATTATTAGAGGCTCACTTCAAAGCTCAAATAGGCAGAAAAATCAAGGTGAAAGTTTCTGAATTCATCATTATTATGTGTCACTCATCTTCACTATGACAACCCCTGGGCACACCAGATGCTTCCTTTCCAGCTCCATGGTTTGGAGCTCACCCTCCTCCTCTTTTTTTTTTTTTTTCAAGCACACCAGAAAGAACCTGGAAAGCTTAACTAGACAAATCTTATACATATATTCATTGTTCCAGTTCCACAAAAGGTTTTGCAAGCAGCAACATTTAGTGACTCTGGAGAAAGCTAGGGTCATACCTCAGATAAGCTTCAGGCTACCTGGGCTGCATTTTGTTCTGCCATCCTCTTCTCATCATATATCTGGTATCTGTAAGGTTTACAATTTCATGAGATGTGTCAGGGAGCAGCAAGATCAGGGCTGCTTCCTCAGGGAAGGAAAGCCAGGAGCTGAGTGGGATCCCACAGCTTGAAAAGGACCTACCAGCCACAGCCTGTGCCACAGGACCTGAGTGAGGAAACAAGACCAAGAGACTGTGGCCAGCGCCAGCTAAAAGTCCACATCATAAGGCAATATTTCAAAGATGAAGCAGGTCCAATGTGAAGTCAGGAAGTTAATTCACAGCTCAGGACCAGGTCCAGTGATCCAAGCAGGTTCATAGTGAGATGACAGATCCAAGGTCAAGCCATGAAAACAGCCCAGAGATGGAGTTCAGAACAGCAGGGCTCTGTAGCAAGGCAGCGACATGCGTATGGCTGAGCTCTAGACCAGCACGCCTCCAGCATGGCTCCTACAGGGACTGAATGCACCAGGCTGAACATAAATAGAACTTCTGAGCCCACTGTTTGGGTGGAGACCCCGAAAGAAGCTTGTCAGGACCATTAGGACCTACTGGTTAACTCAGGGCAAGATGTATGAGCTGCACAGTGATACAGAAACACATAATGGAAATTGGAATGTTTGTGTGTCACAGTTTTCTCATTCCCAAAATTATTAGGCCACTCTGGCAGGAGAAAACAGATTTTTTTCCTCACAAACACCCATTCCTTCTGGGATGGCCCCTGTTCACTCAGTGGCTGGAATAATCTCTTAAATTGTTTAAAGACCAAAACTCTGGTGGAAATAAGTCATATATTCCAAGGGTAGAAACAAATCAGAAGCTGAATGTTCCTCTGACTACACTTAAATAGTCCTGTCCTCCCCATGTTATGAAAGCTAGCCAAGAACAATCTGGTCCAAGGCCAAAGCACCTCTCAGGTTCAAGCAAACCAAGAACGCCACAAGAACTTACCCACATGGAGTCTGGAGAACCTTAGTATTGAACCCTCTGGTGAGCTGCTGTTCCTGGAAACGCTCCTAAAAGGGACACACAACCTCAAAACAGAGAGTAAAGTTAAACATCTCAGTGTGCTTTCCACCCCCAACTCTAACTCCTAGAAATTAGGTGTGCATATGAATGCATTCCCAAAACTCCTCGTCGGGAGCCTTCAAGTTGCTTTCCCTTCAACACCCTTTGTCACCACCAGCCTCATCCCCACAGTTCCAGCAAGGTGAGTCTGACAGCATGGGAGGGGTAGTGAGGAGAGAAACAAACAAACAAACAAACAAACGTTTAGCAAAATACAGAATTTAATAGCCTTGCTTGGAAATCTTGTTAAAATTTCAACTTTTACTGCCCAATGCAAATGGGAACATTTAGTCCTAGCATCTTGAAGTCAATTTGGAATTCACATGAATGTCACACATCACTAGGTGAGGAATGTGCCTGTCATCTAGCCCTGCTGCATCTTGTTTGAGCTCAGTCTCTAATTGTCATGCAGAAAGTGCCTGAGCCTTCCATATAACCTGGTGTTAATTCCACTGCCGGGCGGAGGGGAGGATGGAGACAGCTAATGAACGAGCAGAAGTGATTGATTCCTGTCTCAGTGTTAGGACACTGAATGGCTGTTTGTCAAGAAACAAGAAAATGTCACTGGGATTTGTAAGCGCTTGTAACTACTACATAAAGCACTTTGACTAAGAGTCGCATAAGATAACTTTCCGAGACTGCTGCTTTGAGAGTGTGTTAATACAATCACTGGCTCTTCTTGACATTTTGCAAACAACTTATAAATATTACATTGGATTGGCTGCTCCTGCTGCCACTGTTGTTGTGGTTTGAATGGAAATACCAGGGGAGAAAAGAGCAGCTCTGCCCTTATTTAGCAAGTATGGAGCTAAATAAGAGTCCTCAGTCAGCCCAATCCAGGGCTTTGCTCCAGTGAAAACAAAAGGATTTGAGTGTCCTGCCCTTCTCCTGATGGAGAAGCTTGGATGTGTGTGAAGACCCAGCACAGTCTCTTACCACCAGCCCCTCCACACCCAGATGGATGCTGGGATGGAGGTTAAATGACTCACCTGAGGTCTCATACTGAGCATGTGACACTGCTGAAAATTGCAACTCAGCCTGAGCTGAGTGAGGCAGCCTATCAAAAGCCATGATTTCATCCCAAAAGATGTTACTGTTTTTATGCTTGATGACAGCTGGCCCTTTTTGGTACCTGCTGACCTAGAACAAGTACCTCAAACTGTACTAAAGGTGGATCATTTCAAGATTTGAAGTGTGTCATCGTTCAGTGAGTGGGCAGTGTATACCTTTATTTTCATCGTGCTTCTCTTTGCCAGCTCTCCATCAGCCCTATTTATAGTTGCCCTGAGCAGTAATTCCAGTAAGTGTCACCTACTTCAGCATTTCCCCATGTGGTGCCCTAGTTATGGCACAAATCAAGGGGTCTCCTAATAAGAGTTTCTGTCGCTAGCCAGATTCAAATGTTTGTGCTTGGCTGTATAGGGAAGGTCTCTGCATAATTTCACAGATTTCCTACCTTCACCATGGTTTCACCCAGAGTTCATGCTATCTCTGAAGCTTCATGTCAGCAATCGACACCATGATCCTATATCATCCCTAAGAAACTTTTGCTTCTCTTGCCTATTCTCTGTTCTCCTGCCTGCCCCCATCTCTCAATGACTCTGGGGGTTTTTATCCTTTTCTGATTTTGAGAAGGAGGCAGAATGGCAATAGCTCTTCTCCCTCTCCTGTCTAATGATAGGGAACTAATCCAGAAATACAGCTTTGAATTAGAAAACCTTCCAGCCTTTATTATTTCTATGCATCATGTTTGTTTGTAGAAAAACTCAGCAACTCAGATAATCTTCTCCGTGTCAGAGCAGAGATATGTGGAAACACCACTTGCTCATAAGGCTTAGGAGACCCTGTTTAGGACAGGGGAACAGAGGTCTCAGCCCTGTGGAGTCACAGGCATCTGGGCATTTGCCCAATGGTCTTCTGTGAGATACTGGGGAAGGATGGGCAGAGATGCTACTTGCCTGCAGCCCAGGGCCAGGGTTACAAGCAGGTACTTGTCCTCACAGACAGGCAACTGCAGGCAGTACTGCCAGAAGGCAGTCCCAGTCCCTGACACAGCATTGCCAGCTCTCACCACTGTCCTGAGTCTTGCGAGATTTGGTGGTTCTTTGATGGTTCCCTGACTCAGAGGAAGAGCAGGGAGAGTTCAGCCTCAGATGAGAAAAACTTGGAAACATGGTCTCTAAAAGCAGTATTCAGCTAAACAGAACCCATATGAGCTTCATTAACCAGGATTTAAGCTGGTTTCAGTTTGGGGTAGTGAGTAATGTTTTTTAGCAGTTGAAGAGTCACAGTGGTGTTGTCTGGAGGACCAACTTGGAAATGGGAGTCCCCTGTCTCGGGGGAAGGACAGGAGAGGCAAAGGCAACTTGCAAGTCCTCTAACATCCAGTGGAAGAGGGGCAAGAGGGGAGGAAAGTAGCTGTCACAAACGTATCTGGGGCAACTGTGGACTCCAAAAGTCTGAAGCCAAGAGAGACGACTAGCTCTGACTGAGCTCCTTCAGGGCATTGCACTTCTCCCAGATCCCCTGCATGCAGCAAAATGACTGTTCTGAAACACTGTTGGGAATGCAATCTACTGTGTGCAGTGGGCAAAGAACAAAGCTACCAAGGTCCAGTGCCAAGTCATCTGTGGCTGCTCTTGTCCTGCCCCCAGCCTCTCCTGGTTATCTGATGATGTGCCTTCAGCAAGGCCGATTCAGCAGCTGTAGCAATGAGGTTTAGACCCAGCCCTGTGAGGGACTTCCAATGCACAGACACAGACTGTTCATCTTGTCAGGGCTTGGAGTGGCTCTGGACAGGGAAAGTGAAGAATCCTCAGGAGATGACAGTTTACACTAGAGCTGCTTGATGTGTCAGACCATCTAAGTCCTTTCCAATCAACACCTAGGACTTCTTATGAATCAGGCCATTAGTGGGGTTTCTTTCACACTATGTTACCCCTCTTTTCTTCCCTGGCTTTGATCGACAATGTCTTGCTGATGGAAATGGCGTCAAAGCCACAGCATCCCTATGTAAAGTTTTGATCTCTGTGAATCATCGTTACATATGAAAAAAAAAAAAAGAAAAAGCGCTTCCTTAGCCGGTTTGATTAAGTTACTTTTACATAAAATATGTCCATGTCAGATGTTGCAACTTGGCAGCATGTTACTCAGAAATGGAGACCTCTGGAGTGAGGCTCACCATACCTGTGTGAGGCAACCCATTTAGGATGGGACAAATCACCATCTGGGGACACATGTTTTTGGACTCTACTTCCCAATCCATACGCAGAGGTACAGTCCCATCTCCCTGTCCTCTTCAAGAGGATGGGAAGATGGAAGAATGAGGCAGAGGATAAATATACTTCACATGCTACCATGACAAAGGGGGGAATAATCATCTCCTTGGCTAGCTTGGTGCCTGGCAGTGCTTACAGATGGACCTGAAAACCTGGAAAAATTGTTTCTCTTTTGGTACTGTTCCTGATGGTTGCAAGGACAAATGTGGACATGGCAGCAAAGGATAAGTATGGATCTGTGGAGACAAATGTTGTCAGAGAAGCGAGGATGAACACAATGTGTTCCCACTGCTTGAAGGCCTGTGTTTTTACTGCATCTTCAACAGTGGGCACTGCATTATCAAGGATCTGCAAGGTGACAATGCACAGGGGACACTACATGCTGAGTTGTGCAGCTCTGTGCTCTGTGGTGCAGAGTCCATTCTTCCCAAGTCAGTCTGGACTGCATCCCTCATGCATCCAGAGCTGCTCTGGCTCCTCACTGTTTGTTGACTTTGTTTATTTGATATCACTCCTGGCATCAAGGACATGACCAGAAAATTGACTGTGACTTGCACAGACAGAAAGGAAGAGAGAGAAAGTATCATGAGATGGGAAACAGTCAACAAGGTCCTGAGCCCTGCTGGGTAAATCCCATTTAACTCAGTGACATCTGAGCATAAAATAGGTCTAGAAATATCTGGAAAACTTATGCCAACCCCAGCGTAGCACAAAGCAGAAGTGAAACTGCCTTCCTTTGAACTTCTCAAACCTTCCCTACCCTCACCAATACAGAGCTCACCCTTTGCCTCTTCCAAGCTCTTGTAGGTGTTCCTGCTGCTCACTACATCCCCTTCTTCAATAATTTGTCATTCAAACGGCCTCCTAATGCCTGTAAACACAGAAATTGGCATCTGGACAGCAGGAAATCTAGGAAATTAGCACAGGGGACTCTTCTGGGCTTGCGGCCAATATGTAGTCCTAAGAGCCACTGAAAGCACAGAAGAGTCAAGCTCTAGAAAGCAGGAAGAGTGTCACTGTGTTGGCATAAAGTGACCCCCAGTCCATTCAGGATAAGTGACAGTAATGCTCTAGTCTGCTCTGTGTTAACCACAGGGAGCACCATGGCCAAACACCCTGTGATACTGATTAGGGCACGGACAATCCCAGATCTTAGCTCTGTTCAGGGCGCATTTAGTTGCTATGGGGAAATGCAACTTCAAGCAGCTGTTCTCCTTTTTTTTTTTTTTTTTCCTCCCAGGTTCATCCTGGTCTTTTGCCACCTCATCTGGTTTCCTCATGCCCATAGAGCTATGGACACTGTTCCAAATATTTTGACCACAAGACTCACTAACTACTGTACAAGGGAGACATGCCATGTGCCCTAGAACTATGACCAAACATGAGTTTCCACAGCAGACTCACAGCATCCAGCAATTCTCCTTCTGGCCTTTTTATGGGCTTTGTGGAGTGGTGTTGACCCTTTGGCCAAGCCAGGCTCTGCTACTGTGCTTCAGCTACAGGTTTGAATCCCTCAAGGATTTGAATTATACTTTTGTATGAGCAGGAGAGGACAGGGCCTGCTGTGGGCATGCAGGACCTCATAAAATTCTTCAGCACTGGCATGAAAGGGACAAATCCTAGCAAGTGTGGCAGAAAACAGCTGGCAATGTACTGATCACTCACCTGTGTGTGGGGGCTAGTATGCAAACTGTTCATGCATGCAGGTTTCAGGATTGTCAAGGCTGTCTAGCTTACACTTAGGGATCCCAGCACAGGGCACTGACTTCATGTTTCATTCTTTCAGCAGGGCTATGTATTTGCACGAAATACCTGGCTCCTCTGCAGAGGCTGATGATGGACATGGAGCTGGGATGGCAGCAGTCAGATATGCTGGAATCCCTGGGCCATGCTTCACAGCACCTCCTGCCCAGTGATGCAGCTGGTACTGACAGATCAGTCCCCATTTCACTGCCAAGAGTGAGTTGTTCAATAGCATGGGTTTGTGCCACATCTTTTTGGCAGCCCCAGTGGTGGAGGAGACAGATCCCAAATGCAACAGTTTGGGCATTGCCCTCCCTGTCATTCTCACAGGTGGAAAACTGGCTGTGGCAGCGGTAGAAAGTACCCAGCAACACCGCATGAAATTGTTGTAGATGGGCCTCAGATACCATCACTCTGGCTGCCTATCTTGCAGCATCACAGTCTCACTGGGACCTGAGCCTTCCAAGCATCCTCCCCTGCTTCTTCCCATAGTCACTGATCCCTCCTCATGAACCATCAAGCCTAGAGCAAAGCTGGCATTAAGTTATAGCCCTGCTGATGCCCTTCAGTCCTGGCTTGTGATGCTCCATCCCTCCTCCATGTGTGGCTCTTCTGTGAAGCTGAGCACCAGTCCCAGTGAGGTGAACCCCAGCAGTGACTGGTGCAGGCTGGAGACCCTCAGCCTGATGTGCATACATGGGGCTCTAGTGCATGTTCTCAGGACCTTGGTGCACCCATGACACTGCTCTTGCTCTTCTCTGACACACACTACACGCCACCTGCATGTGACAGGCTGCTCTTGCATGCATAGACCACAATACCTCTACAGCCTTCCTGAAGAAAGGAGCGCAGAAGAAAATCTATAGTTTGATAAGGAAAAGAAACCTCCTGGCAAACTCTGCACAACCCTGCCATAACCTGGAGTACGTGCAGAGTGCACAGGGAGGCTGTCTGCAGGACAGAGTACACAGCTAGGTCTAGGCAGGTGCTTTATGGCCACTGTGTGGTATGGAGGCACCCAGACATCAAAAGGTTTATTTTCATAGCACCCTGAGATCAAAGACAGGGGTCATACAGAAGATGAAGTTACTAGCACAGTGACTCCAAGGAGCACTGGTGGCACAGTCAGGAATGGACACCAGCTCTCTAGCACAGCCAAACTGAGATGCAAGGCCAGAAGCTGTGTGTTTGGCTACAACACACACTATTTCATAAATTCAAGCCTGAATGCTGCTTCACTCTGGATCTACCTTCTGGTTCATTAATCACAGCGCTGAGTCTAGTTATCTGTGCATATCAGAAGAAAAACGGCCCTGCCCGACTTCTGGGGATTGCTTGTTGACATTCCTCTACCTGGAGTCCTCATCTCCAAGGGGCTGGGCTAATATTTCCTGCCATTCTGAGCATCCTGAAATATGAATGATGTTGGGCAAATGCGTGGGACAGTCTGAAGTGAAACAGGAGCACTAGGCAGAGCATGTTTCATGCATGGAAACTCTTTGTTGGCACCAGTCAAAATTGCGTAACCATGACAAATATGTCTTATTTATTACTGTCATGTTAAATGTTCAACCTGCCTTCAGATCACAGATTACTTAGCATCCTTTTAATTTTTCAGCTTTTTAGCTGGTTAGAGTACTTCACCCCTTGCAGATGACAACCACTTAGGAAAAAAGAAATCTTTATTTTTTTTTTTATACTTGTACACAAGTAAAATAAAATGCATATCTATATATACTGCAATCTTGTGAAGGAAAAGGTAGCATTCTTTAACAAATGCTGCCCGTAAACATGGTGTGATGGAATGAATACGGAAAAAACTGCAAATATTCATAAACATAGGATTAAAACAGCATCAAATTCATTACCTCTGCAAATGGGAACCTGCAATATTGTTCAGTGTGATGTCAAGTTACAGAGTTTAGACATTCTTTTCAGAGCATTTCTTACACCTTTTTTTTGTTTTCCTGTAAATAAACCATATTTCTTTACCATCTGCTGTAGCAAAAGCTGCTTTGTGGCAAAAGCAGTTCCGAAGACCAAAGGTATAATTCACAGGTTTCAGGACAAATAAATTATGTACATCTTGGTGTTTGTCTTTTTTGTTTTTGTTTTTTATAAAGGCATCCAGTTAACTTTTGTGTAACAAAGCTTTCTCAGGGTGGATGGTAGTTTTGCTTTTGTTTGCAACGTTTATGGAGGTCAGCAAAAGTCTAGTATTAAAGTGTCATCAACCCAGGAAAAGAGTTAATTTTAGCAGAATAAGAGTAAGCTCCACACCAAGGGGGGGATCAAAAGGCTTAGGCTGAGCTGTAACGTGGAGCTGTTTCCTTGCTGGGTGAGACGGCACTGGGCCTTTGATTTGTTCTTTTTAGAGCAGCCCTGCCTCTTTTTGGTTGGGACTGTGGAAGGTCCAATAGGCTCTAGAAAGTCTGGTTTCAACTTGGTCAATGGAGGGTCTACAATGCTGGGAAAGGTCCCAAAGGGGGAATCGTTTATCTGCTTGTTGCTGCCATTTTTGGAAGGGTCCGTCTCAACATACTTGGTTTTGGACATATTCTCCTTGTCCTTGAGATGGTTGTTAGAGGATGGCCGGCTGCTGTGGGAAGAAGGACCTGCCTTGCCTTTCACTTCATATATAAAAGACTTATCCGTTTCTGGCTGGCAGCACTTCGGGGAGCCATCGCGGGAACCAAGAGGGGGGACCCCTGTTGGCACTTTACCGGACCTGGTCTTAGTGCTAAAAACGCTTGTTCGTATCTGGTTGAAGGAGTCAATGCATCCTTCCAAGTCGGTGCTCTGCAGCCTTTTGAGGTCTCTCCCTGCCAAGCGGGGGGGAAGGTGACACTCCAGCTCCGAAGATGATCCTTTAAACTGCTTAAACCAATTCCAGAGTGACCGAGCCTGGCAGTCGCAAATCCATTGGTTGCCATTCAAGCGCAGGTACTGGAGGGACACCAAGGGAGCCATGGTTTCCCCTGTGAGCACGGTCAGGTTGTTGTTAAACAGATACAAGGTCATCACTTTCCCAAGGTCATGAAAAGACCGTCGGTGAATCAGGCTGACCCTGTTCTGGTGCAGAAGCAGCCGGTCAAGGTTGATTAGCCCACGAAAGACATTTTCTGACAAGCTCTTGATTTTGTTACCGTGCAAAAACAGATAGGTGAGGTTTGCGAGATCTATGAAGGTGTCATCCAGCAGGTTCTGAAGATTATTATCCTGAAGGTAGAGATATTGCAAGGAGAACAACCCTCGAAAAAGCCCCGTGGAGAGCTCCAGGAGCCCGCAGCGATCCAGGTGTAAGGTGTGGAGGTGAACAAGACCCCGGAAAGTGATAGGGTTGATAGATTTCAGGTTTGTGTTGTCGCTGAGATCTAACTCCTCCAGTTTGTTGAGCCCATAGAAGGCTCCAGGCTCAATGAGGCTGATGTTGTTGGAGTGGATCCACAGAATCGTCATGTTGCGACAGGAAGTGAAGCTGGTGGACCTCACAAGGGTTATCTTGTTGTTGTGCAAGAAGATGCGCTGGCTCTGGATGGGTATCTCAGTGGGGATTGCTGTCAGTCCTTGCTGCTGACAACTTATTGTAATCTTCGGTTCACTGTAGCATACACACGCCCCAGGGCAAGACTCCACTTCTGACTGGATGTTCAAGCAAAGCACCAAAATCAGCAGTTTGCTTCCTAAAGGGTAACAAAAATAGTATGCAAATTAGCCAGGGTCATAGGAAGACCGCTTTTCTTTGCAAGCAATGGATGAGCCTGAATGGATGAGCCTTCTAAGTACATTGCCATTTACCACAAATAACATATGCCAAAGGAGCCAAACAAATAAAATGCAGAATTGAAAATGCTCTACTACTCAACACAATAACTACAATTAATAAACACTTGTAGTGACAAAGTCTGAGCACCTACTAAGCCTTTAATACCTGGGAGGCCTCTGAGTTTGGTGGCAAAAGAGTGATCATCATTATCTATTTGCATTGTGGGTCCTGGATGTTCACCTAACATAAGGCTTGCTCCAAAGAGCTTACCTCTGAGCAAAGGGGCTGTCTTCCGGGGGAGCATTTGTCTCTGCCACAGGCACATGTAGCACAGTTCAGTCTGTGGGAAAGCATCTGCCAAGCTTTGGCTGATGCCTACAGCCACAGGGTTGTACTAGGCAACTCTGCATCCCATTCCAGCAGTGCCACCAGCTCCTTGCTTTTTGGGAACACTGAACAATCCTCCAAAACAAGCAGGTGTACCCAGATTGCACTCAAAATATAAGACAGAAATGTGGCTTTTGTGACTTTTTGTGAACAATTTCAGACTGATCTGGTCTTTCTGTAAGAAATTCCCAGAATAACTCACAGGTCAGACCTGCTTGTAGAGGTTTTGGGCCAAGAGCATCCTTTCCTACTCTCAGTCAAACCCTTATAACACATATTCTTGCTTCTCTTCTTTCTCCCCTTTTTTATTTTGAGTCTGTTCAGCCACTGAGGAAGAGGAGAAAACAGCACATTCTTCCACAGAGGGGAGTGCTGTTGTTGCAGGAAATAATGTACAATGCCTGATTCAGGAATTCCTTAAAGTTTGCACGGCAGACGTAGATTTCATGTGACCCCATGGGCATGTGACCCCCATGGGCAGGCAGCCCATGGGGCTTGAAGAGCCCCTAAGAGGAACATTTTTTTGTGGTGATGACCACCTGCTTCTCCAGAGTCTGGGCTGCACGGGAATCACAAGGAAGCATTTTGATTCGTCAAATTCACCTGCCCCAGCTGGGATGCAGGGAAAGGGCCTGGAGGATGGGCAGAGAAGTGCAACGGCTGTGCAGCCAGCAGCATCTTCTGAAAGGGGACCTGAGATGGACAGTCAGTGTGAAACTCCAGCTGAGAGACCTGCTGTTTCCTACCCATGGTTGGGAAGGTGGGGAAGAGAGGCAGTTTCAGCACTGCTTTCCCAGCAATTAGCAGCAAGTAATTAGATTTCTTCCTCTAAACCGCATATGGCAGCTAAAATGAATGGACAGCAACTGTAGCAGTGGGGGGTTCCGTTTGTGAAATAGCACGTGGAAGCAGGAACACATATCTGTCTTTCCCAGCTCATCACAGCACCTCTGCAAAAAGGCACAGTGCTCCCCATCACAGGGGATCTCCAGCTCAGGGGTCAACAGCAGCTTTCCCTCTTTGCTGTTGTGGGAGGTTTTTTTCTTCCTTGAAAGACTGAAAATATTGTTCAGGCATGTTGTTGCCTCATTACACCTTAAGGTAAAACAGCAGAGCTCAAACAGCCAAGTAGAAAGGGCAAGGATGCAGAATGGGATAAACTGGGGGTACTGGAGAGAGCCTGGTTGCATCCAGGCACGTATGTACAGTGCAGTATGCTGGCTCCCACGGAGCGGAATCCTGGAGACAGCGGCTGCATTTCACAGAAAAGCCTGAAAGGCAATTGCATTGCTAATGAAATCACATCATCTCTGCATCAAAGTAGCAACTTCAAACCCCAACAATAAAGGATTAAATCATACGGAAATCTCACCAAACTGTTTACTAAAGCAATAACAAAGGTATTGGAGAAGCTGAGGCAGGAAAGTTGCGTTTCTGCAGTAACAGGCTGGGATCCAAGGCCTGAGTTTCAGTCTAGCCGTGTGCAGCTAATAAATCTGTGGTGATCAAACAGTCCAATATAGGTAGGACGCTCCTATATATCATAGTCCACATGGGAGAAAAAATAACAGCTCAGCATGGAGATAATTTGAGCCTCATATTATTAGCTGCTGAGCATCCTTGGAAAGCAGTGTGTTGAGTGCAGTATTATGACACATTCTGGCTGGCTTGTCATGTTTTGACATATCACGTCCCATTGTATGGAGCAAAGTAACACGAGACAACTGAAAATCTCTGCTGGAGACAAGTCACACCAAGAAGAGCCTCCTGGGAAATTAAAACAATGCTGGCAATTCTCTGACCAGCACAATTCCTCTCCACCTGATAATGAAAACCCGTAGCCAGAGAAACAGGACTTTCTGGAGCCTCTTTCTTCAGTTTTGTGATTCAGGTGATGGGGGCCAGGGTGGCACTGGAGCAATGGGAATCGCCTCGCTATGCAAGACCACCCACTCCAGCAAAACAGAGCTTGGACTGCAGACACTGCTGCAGTCTGCATGGCTCTTCCTGCCTGCTCCTCCCTCCTTTGGCAATACTACAGGGGCTACAGCCTACTGGGGAAAATCCAACCACAACCCAGATGCATCCCACATGCCTTATAAATATGTGACACACTCATGGTGGAGTGAATGCTAAGAACCATTCCTATGGGAGAGGAATCACAACGACAACACTCCTGTTCCAGCTCCAGTTGTGGAGGCAAGTGCATAATAAATGTATGTATACATGGTGAGAGAAAGACGGAACATGAAGCAGCAGAACAAGCCATGCATAAGAATATCACCCTGCCCTGTGCCACCCCCTCCTGACAGCCATGCTCCTGCACCCTCTGTATCACTTAATCCTGCCCTGAGCATGCACCACCAGCCCATTCCCAGGGACAGAGCTGCCAAGGCCAGGCAGCAAGGTCCTGTCCCATCTTCTGGGTGTATGTAGAGCTGGAGGCATGCTGCGGCTTCTCCCCAGCACAGAGGAGCAGAAGGGAAGGGGCAAATCCTGCTCCACTCTAAACCACGGCTTTTCTTCTCTAGCTGCCAATGCCTCTGAGGCTGCTGGGAGCTGTGAGTCAGTGGCACTGATAGCTGGCTGCCAGTGGAGCAGCATAGGGAAATTAATTACAGGCAGGGCTAGCCTGTGTGCTTTAATTAGGGACCTGGTGTTCGTGAGCTGTTCGGATTAGCTCCTTCCACAGGAGACAGTTACTGTCAATCATCCCCCAAAGCTTTATTCCAGTTAGTTTCCCGCTGTGGAGCTCAACTGTGCCCTGACTGATCCATGACAAAGCTCAGCACCCAGCACTTGTCAGAGGGTGCCCAGCCAGTGCAGGCCCTAAAGCAAGTGCAGGAGTGAGTGCAGTTCACAGACAGCTTTGGGAAGTCAAGGTGACTGTTTCTTCCCAAGCTAGACAGGAGTGTGCTGTGGCAGAGACCAGAGAGACCATGCCTGGGCCTTACCCTGCTCCTCCAAGGAGCTTACCCATCACTGATGTTCAACCAGTAACTATGCCTTGTTCTCGGCATGTCTCAGACCTACCAAGTGCCATGAGCCATCCAGGCCTTGTACCACCATCCATCTGCCGAACTCCAGGCAAATAATGCCTTGATTTTTCTAACCAGGTGCCAAGTGACCACTTTAGGACAGGGATGAGAACATGGCATGGTCCTGGGACAGGAAGGTTGCTAAGACCTTCAAGCCATGTTAACACAGCCACACAGTTTTAGGATGGTTTGAAGCACAGCAAAGCTTGTTTCTGCCTGAAATATATTCCCATATTTTCAGGTAATGTCTAACACTAGACCAAGCCCTGCAAGACCAAGACAGGCCAATGCTATCACTGCCCTTGGGACTGGAGCCCACCAGCTGGAAACAGGCACATGTTTGGGGGTCAAATATCATGATGCAAAGCACAGACCCAAGCCCCTTTATGCTGAGCTGAGCACCAACGCGTGGTAATGAGCATCACTGCACTGAGCCTTGTGCTCTAGCACGGAGCTGGGGCCATAACACAGAAGAAGGAGCTGGAGCACTGATCCAGAGACTGTATTGCAGAGGTGTGTACAGGAACCAGACACCTCAACACCCATCAGCCAGGCACCCTGGTGGGACAAAATCAGATGCTCCACCTTCTGTTCTCCTCTCCACTTCCCCTTGTTCCGCTCTCTTTTTGATGAATTCCTCCTTTCCACCCTCCTCCCCTCCTTCACAACCACCATGTCTCAGGGCTTGTCCAGATGAGGTGAAGGCAGCACCCAGGCACTCCCAGAGAGGCTGTGACATCCTAGCAGTGCCCAGAACCCATATACTGTCCTGCACACTGCAGCTTGTTTCCCTTGGCACAAAGCAGAGGGGAGGGATGAAGACTTTCAGAAGGTGGTCAGGCAAAGAGCACACACACAGAGCTTAGAACTTGCCAGGAATAGTGTGAATACTGGGGGTGTCTGCTCCTCTTGGGAGGCACCAAGTATTCCTGGTGCTGAGGGGTCCCAGTGGGTGCTGCCCTGAGCAGAAAGGTCAAAGCTCTGATTGAGGGCAAATGACAAGAACCCAGAGGGCCTGGGCAGCTACTCCACAGCCTGAGTGGCACAGGCAAACACCATCATTTGTTTTCCTGGAGTGCTGGGCTCAGCTCTGGCTGTGGGATCCTTTACCACGAAAAACACACCCTGCCCTTAGGACAGAAGTACAGGAGATATTCACTGGTGTCACAGGGAGGAGGGAGGTCAGAAGGTCAACTGTGTTCTTGTTCCCAGAAATACGTGCCAAGCCCAGGCCCTAGTGGGGAAATACAGTGTCTTTCCCTTGAGCTGCCAAATAAATCCATCTGGAGCTCTGTGTGCACAGTGTACTCCCACCACCACTGCTGACTGATGTTGGACCCTCCACCACCAGCTGGGCTCTACCCTCCACAGGACTCAACCTCAGTGCCCATCCCTGAGAAGAAGGGTCTTGGCATGACATCCATTCCCTCATCTCTTAGACAAGAAGCCATTCCTACCACTTCCAGCACATGATTAAAACTTAACTGGATAGTTCCAGTCAAAAGCAAAAGATGAAAGAGAATCCAGTACCTGGAACCTTTGGTCCTTCCAAGACTTTGGCTTTGAATTTTGCATTTGTTCCTCCAGAGCTTTCTTAAAAGCCAGAAACCTCCCTCAGTCAAATTGCCGCACTTCCCCTTTGCCATCTCAGAAGTGTTATGACTCATGGAACTGGGAAACAATTAAAGTGGGTCCATTATCTGTCTTTCTGCTAGTCCCCTGTGCAATCGCATTGTCAAACACGGCAATTAGAAAGAAAAGGCTCCAGGGGCCTCTAATAGATGCTTTGCAAACTTTTTAAGAGGCCAAAGCAAAATGCAATTTTCTGCAGTTTGCAGAGCCGTGGCCTTTCTCTGCTGCTCTGCACTTGCCTTTATTGATTTGGAGATATTATAATGCGGCTTTCCTACAGTGGAGGGTCAATAATAATTTGAATTCTCTCCTGGTTGGACATAAAGGGAGTACTTTACAATAGAAAGCCTTTTGTTAATGCACACAGCATTTTGCCTTTGTTTATAGTACTGAGACACTATAGCTGCTTAATTCCCTGTTCTGAATGGATATTGTTTATTGTTTGAAATTCGGCACATGGCTTTGAAAAGCACTCTGCAAAGCAGCTTCAGTGTCTCCTGGTCCTGTGGCCAAAGGTGAGGTCTATGCGTGTTGAGTGTGTGTTCTCCAAAAGGAAGAGAGCACCACTTTTATGCATTTCAAGTTGAAGGCGAATTGAGAGGTGAATGAAGAAGGAGAATTGCTTTGGACTAGTCTCATCCCAATCTGGAGTTTCCCTCCCTTCTGCTGCCTCCTGCCTCCCTCTGCTGTAGAGAGGAAAGCTGCTTCACAATGGTGCAGCTGGAGTGGCTTTAGGGTGAGAAGGGGAGGAGTGATGCTCTGCCAACACACAAACACCTGGGAGAAGCAACTGTTGTTTAGAGCTCTGGAGAACTGGGGACCTGGGGTGGGTACAAACAGAGCAGGTCTCAGCACATGGGTGCTCATGGCCATGCCAGCATCCTCAGGCATCTGCGTGGCAGCCAGCTCCAGCAGAAGATTCGGAGGGTGCTGCAGGTCCTGTGGCATATGTGCAGCTCTGTGGGGATGCTGGGTGTCAGGCACCTCTCTTGAGGCGAAGAGTCAGTGGGGTCACTGGAGCAAGCGAGCTGACCACAGCTCTGTGTCTGCTCCAGGGCACTGACTGCTCTCTAGCCTTGGCTCACTGAGTCAGCTCCATCTCCATGAGCTGCTGCTGGAGCTGAGAGTCCCAGCTCACACCAAAACACCTACGCCTTGTTCCAGTGATGAATCCCAGCTGCCTAAAAACAGGCCACTAATTCCCTTTCAGACACCCTTGAAGGTCTGAGACATCAACATTACTGCTGGCAGATTTGACATAGCTCCTCTTGGACACCTGTGCTTTTCTAGCAGCTGGAGCTGGGCGTGATATAAAAGGCAGCAGGCAGCAATTTTTAGTCACGTGAACCTCACCCCTAACTTCTATAGGTACAGCCTCTGATCCCACATACCCTGGGACTGCATCCAGATCCATTAACCTTTGGGACTGTAGTGTTCTTCATTCCTTTTGACAATACAGCCTCAGTCCTGTTCTTTGGTGTATCCAGCCTCTACCCTGAACAAGACAGGATTTCAGCAGAAAAAATCTCGTACGCGGTCAGAAATGAAAGGTCATTTCCGTAATGCATCTAGGCAGGGGATGGAGGTGATAGATATGCCATTTCCTAACTTCTAGGTGTTCATCTTTTCCACCTAAATCATACTGCCTTAATGTGATTTTTGGACTTAATATTGCAGGGATATTTTTAAGGGAAGAAGGTAAAAGCGAGTTATATCACGCGCAATTGTAAAATCCATCCTCACAAATCTCCAGAGTGGTTTGAATGCTGATACTTCAGCAATGCTTAGGGCTGAGCTGCATGACTCATTACGTGAGCTGAGTGCAGCACAAACCTTATCCAGGGCAGCTCCATCCATTCACGGGCACGTGCCAAAGGAAGACCCAGCCAGTGGTACTCCTCATCTCTGCCAGGGGCACTCCAGTGCTCCCAGCATTTTGGCAGCAACATTCGTTTAGCCTAACAACATTTGGGCAGGGTTATATTTTTGGTGGTTTGCCAGCATTTCCCTCAGCAATATCAGGGAGAGAAAAGGTGATAGTTAACAGTTTATATTTCAGCCAATTAGAATATAAATTTGATGAGGAGCAGAAGAAAAAGTCTTCTCTAGCCAGAGGGCTTTCCTTCCTGCTTTTTTCAAAGGCGTGCTTCAAGCCAGAAGGTGTGAGAGACTGTCAAAGAAAAGGTCATGAGAAACCTTCATAAGGGAAAATATCAAGGGATTTGAATACAGGAGTCACTAGGTCCTTGTATAACAATAACACTAATATAAATTATAGCCTAATAAGGCCAGCAAATGAAAACCCTTATTATAATAAAAGGGAATGCCCTTATTATAATAATGCCCTTATAATAATAATAACAATTCCCTTATTCTAAGAAGGGAAAGCCCTTATTATAATACAAGAACGTGAGAAGAGCTGCACGGAGTCAGACAAGGGCCCATTTGGGCTGGTCTGACACAGTGTTCAGGAGCAGATGCAGATGGAAAGATAATAAAAAAGCTTCTCCAATCTCCGGGCAAACAGTGGCCCAGGGCCTGCCTGAGGCAGAATTTTCCTGACTCCTTAACAGACTATGAAACATTCTTTTCACTCTCTCAGGTTTTCTGCAAGCCTTAGGTCATTGTATGACTGCTGCTCCAGACATTCTTACCATACTTCTCTGCATCTTTTCGAGGTCCTCTTCACTGTAGGGGTGGGAGTAGTTGGAATGCAACTGCAGCATGGACTTAGAGGTTTGGATGTTCTGCTCTGTCCCTTACAGCTCCCGCACTCTGCCTGCTATTGTTCAGCATCAAGCTGAGCCTTTCAGGGAGCCCTCCACAAAGTCCCCAGTATCACTTTGCTGAGTGATACTCAGCAAAGCTCATCATTATGTTTGTTTAGGTAAGGGTCTGGGCTGTTTGCCAGTGTACATTACTTTGTATTTATAAATGCCGAATTGCATTTGCCATCTAGTCTGTGGTTACAAATTCCACCATGAAACCCCTTGCTGCAATAAATCATGTGCCCAAATATCCACATTCCTTCAAGCAGAAATATTATCATAGTTCACAGCTGTGCTCAGATCTTAAAATGTAAGCTGATTGTAAGCAGTGACATCTTCCTGATCCAGCAGCCAAGCTGCAGTAGTAGTTCACAGAAATAAGGACTTGGTAATGCCTACCTATCGACACAGGTTAAAGGTGCTCCTTAAAATGGTTTACATAAAAAGAGGAATAAACTTTGCTCACATCTTTGATATGAGGTTGCTGTCTTAGGCATTAAAAAGCTGACCTAGTTATCACTGTCTCCTATGGATAGGCATAGGAAAATCCTATGGATATCCTAGGCCATGCTTCAATGAGTGATCAGTGCTCTGCCACCTAACCTGGTGGGACTGTCTGTCTACCATCAGAGGCAGAATTTTCAGTTGTTCTTGTGTAAGATGTAATATATCTGTGTGTTCTCCAGCTGTCCCATTTTCAACTCTCTATTGCATATCTGGAAGTGAATATGACCTTTTAAAGGGAAAAGCTTATGACCTTAAAGGAAAAGTATGAAGAATTCCTATAGAAAAGGCCTCTTATGTGGGTTTATACCACTCAGTCCCAGGCCTGATACTGTACAACCCTGGTCCTTTCCATGCAGATAATGTAGGTTCCAGATGCTGTTGGCCCATCCAAACTCTCCCAGTACTGCCTTTTTCTTCCCCAAAGGTGACGTGTTTTCCCCACCATATGCAGAAGTGGTATGATCCCCACCATATTTCAGGATGCAATCGTGTATGGTTGCTTAACACTGGAATAACCATGGCCATGTTCAGCTTTCCTAAAGATATAATGTAAAGTCTTGGTGTTGCTTTGCTTACAGCCCCCACTAGTGTCCCCTCCACCAGTGTGACACCCCAAGGTCCCTACACCACAGCAAGGCAATCTCAACATCAGCCTCTGCACTCAGGAGAGCATGCAGGATCTGTATGGGATCTGGCTGTGAGCAGGTGAGTTCGATATGATACTGTGCCAGTTACCAAAGACAGCCGCAATAGCTGGAGGAGAGGCAAAAATCTCATGCAGATACCCAGTGCAGGGGACAGTCTGTGACAAAGGCAGAAGGCCAAGGTAAATATCTGACGCAGAAGTCAGATGAGAGGCAAGAGGTCTGGGCAGAAAATGCCCAGTGCCTAAAGGGGAGGTGAAAGTACATGTCCTGGAACATGCATTTGGAGCACCTGTGGCACTCCTGAGAAAAATGAGCATGAAGGAGAGAAAAGGAAGAGGACAAGCAGGAAGGCTGTAGGCTTGCTGCAGGACAGACGCCAGAAGAATGGTAGACACATCTATGAAAGCCTGCAGGTACAAGTTGAACTCCCCAGATCCACCTGTCATGAATTCATCTTGGACCACCACTCTGAATAACTGTTGTGATCCTAATCTGCTACACAGAGCTGCAATGGTGCATGCACTTACTGCAAAGCTGGGCTTGGCCAGACTGACCAGAGTGAGCCAAAGATGAAGTGGGCTCCTTCTCACAACCCGGGAGAAATGTCACATCTGCATTTTTTCCAAATCACGGCCACCAATTGCCATGGTATCATCAGAGCTATCCCTGCCACACTGCCTTTTGCTAAGTGTCATAAGAGTAAAATCCATGCCCAGCCCAGTAAATACTAGCAGATCCCAGGTTACCTAAGAAAACAGACCAAAAGCAGCTGTGACCGGTCTCCAGCACAGTGGATGAGGGCATGCTAAGTGATCATGATCCTCATTTGTGTCTTACCCAGATGGGATACATCCAGCATGTTGCACAAACAGGTTCATCTCTAATATTGCCAACATTCAATCCTCATACAGTGAAGAATGAAGTGAAAAAATATGCATTGTGAATCACAACTAGATCCTACAGAAGTCAGTATTATCTATGCCATATTTGTTAAAAATCAAGGACAAACGGGTGTCCAGAGGAAGTAAACTCTGGTTCCTGAGATGACAGATCTCCCGTGGAGCCCAAAGTATCTCAGGAATGCTTCAAAACATTATTACTAAGAAGCAAGAGTTTCCTCCATATCCAAACCTGGCACTGCTGAAAGAACTGTGTGTGAGTGACTCACCGACAGGAGAGGTAAAGCTCCAGATGGCTTTTACACCTGCTCTCCCCCAGCCATCTGGGACTGCACCCCACCTGGCAGCTGCAAATCCCACCCCCACATCTTCAGCACTGGAAGTGCCCCATTGCACTAGGCAGCATGTTTCTCGGTTTTTCTCAAAAATGACACTTCTCTCAATTTCTGCTTACAGACCCAGCATCTGCAGATAATGTGGAGTGAAAGAATGAAGCATAGGAAAGAGCCTGGAAGGAAAAGTTGCTCCAAAAAATTCCCATGACCTGTTTGGTTGTCTGCATGGACGCAAACAACCCTTGCAGCTGAAGAAACAGCTTGGGACCTAATGCCCCAGGCAACACAGGTAGACAGGGGAGAGGGAGAGCATTTTAATTTCAACTTTAGACACAGTCACTTTTTCAAAGAACAGCTAGAAATGAAAACATGAGAGCAGACACGGGTGGCTGAAGATTGCATTTCTCTACCCTGCTCACAACTTGATGCTCTCCATTCTGAGCCTGGATGACCTGAACTCTCCATACCACTCCATGAGCTGTCACCTTCAACAGTGGTAGCAGAGCCATGGAATCAGATGTGAGGTGTCCATCATGGAGCTGCCTTGCACCAAGCTCTGTGGGGCACACAGGGCATTTCTCGGCAGTCCCCTGGATACCTGGCCCCTTCATCTGCAGGCTGGGACATAAGTCCAGTCTAGCTGTGCCCTCCTCTCTGCCTCCCTTCCTGTTTCTCTTGGCATCCCTCCCAGCTCCCTGGCATGCAACCCCGCTTACATTCATGTGGCTCATTCTTTCATTCCCAGATAAAACCTGGGACTGATTTTTAATAAGTGTGCAAATTCAACTGCCGCTGTCTTTATCAGGTGTCGACTTCGTCTCTTTTGCAGTTTCAGCATTAGACATGCTTGCCTGCCCTTCTGCAGCTCTCTCATCCACTCTCACCAGATAAGATACACAACACCCACAAGTCTATAAACATATTTCTCTGAGATGTGCAGGCTTTGTGAAGCCAAGCTAAGCAAGAATACAAGAGGACGCTAATGATACACCTTTCTGTTTGTGTGGGAATCAGGAAGCGAGAAATGGGGAAAAGATGCCAGCCCACAGCCAAGGCAAGGCTTGAGCCTCACTGGTGGCTGGCCAAGCCACCCATATCTCTGACAACACATATCCACCCTGAGTTCAGACACCCTATAGCACACCACCAGGAATTTGCACCAGATTTCCTTGCCACAAGCCCTCAGTTCAACTCACAGCCTTTGGGTCTCATTATAGCGACAGTAGATTACAGCACCTTTCTGCTTTTTAATCAAGGCGGATAAAAACTCCCTATTCAGCCTCCAGCTTCCCCTCTTTATCCAGACATCATGTTCATCCATTTCACCACTACAGGGCATTAAATGTTCATAATCACCTGTTATCCAATATGGCCCTTAAATCAATTTTAGAGTCACTGCCCTCGAGCTGGCAGTCTCCAAGCTTGACGGAGTGGCCTACACTCTGTACTCAGAGATGGATGACCGAGCATTTAGCTATATTAAAATTCATGTTGTTTCACTGTTGCCAGTCTACCAAGCAATTGCAATTGCTCTGCATTAGAGACCTCCCTTCATCATTATTTATCATGACAAAATTTGAATCAGCTGCAAACTTTACGAGCAACTAATTTATATGCATCTTCCAGATCATTCATGAAAATACTGAAATATTCCAGGGTGAAAGCTGGATCCTGCAAAGCTACTGTGCAAGCAGCTTGTTGGACAATGATCCTCCAACAACAATCACATTTTGAGAGCTTTTAGTTGCCTGTTTATTAATCTATTTAATAACTGTCCATTGATTTAACAGAGAGTATCTTTTCGACAAAGTAATTCAAGTGCCTGAGAAAAGTCTAAATATATTATGAAAATCCAGATATATAAGCAGAGAATGGATTTTTTTTTTTCTGTCCACATCTAATACACTAGGACATTAGTCCATGCCTTGGGCTTGTTGGCATTGTGGCAATATGATTAATAAATAATAGTGATAGCAATATCTTTAAAAACAATATAAGAAAAATTTGAGAACTTGACTGGGTTTAAAAATACTTTCTGGGAAATCTACCAGTTGAAATGAATGGTATTTCTATGCCTTTGATCTATAGATATGTTAACATTTCTTTTCTCCTGCAGCACTGAGATCGAACATGGAGAATGAGGAAGTGATT